>NC_133620.1:285678873-285846373 GCF_048593235.1 Sminthopsis crassicaudata
GCTCTCACATCAGAGCTGTGAGGCCTCCACTGAGCATCCCATGCATCCTAGATGAAAATGATTAGTACTGAGCTAGGGTAGAAGCTGTATGAGTAAAGATAAGGAGGCAAATGAGAGAGATGTGGAAGATTGACAAGACTTGGCAAGTGATTGGATATATGGGATGAGAAAAAAAAGAGGGGATGACTATGATTTTTATTTTTAACATTAATGACTTTAAGAGTGGTGGTGCCATCAATTAAAACAAAGATGTTTGAAGAAGTGGGTTTAGGAAAAACATAATAAATTCTGTTTTAGAAATGTTGAATTGATAGACCTTTGGGATCCATTTAGGGCTATCTGGTAGGCAGTTAGCAAGAGAGGAAGCCAGTTACTAGTAGAAAGAGTGAAGAAGATGAATCTTTCTAATTCTAAGTCCAGTTTATCTTGGAATTAGGAAGACCCGAGTTCAAATTTGCCTCAACAGTGTGACCCTGGATAAGTATCTTTATTTTTCTTAGCCTCAGTTTCCTTCTTTGTAAAATGGATATAATAATATTACCTACTTTACAGTAGTTGTGAGAATCACATGAAATAACATGTAAAGTTCTTTGCAAAACTTAAAGGGATGTAAATATACATCTGTTATTATTAATATTGAAGTGGAATTCAGGAAACTGATTAAGGCTGGATACATGCATCTGCAGAGAAATGATGAGATTACTAAGGGAGAGATTGTAGGAAAAGAAAAAGGGGCTAAGACCAACCTTAGAAAAAGAAACAGTGAGTGGCTTGCTTCATCAAGAATAAGTCATGCCAGACTAGTCTCATTTAATTATTTTACATGATGACAAGATTTGACAAGGTCACAAGATGAGATTATTCTAGATAAAATTTATTTGTTGACATTTTAGTCATGTCACGTCTTACTCTTTGTGACCCAGTTTGGGGTTTTCTTGGCAAAGATACTGGAGTGGCTTGCCACTTCCTTCTCCAACTCATGTTACAGATAGGGAAACTGAGGCAAAGACTTGCCTTACACAGCTAATAAGAACTTGAGGCCATCATAAAAGAATTTTATTCTGCAGTGAATTAACTCATGTCCCTTAAGAATAAAAGAAAACTCATAATGGCTAAGATTATAAAGTAATTAAACTAATATAAAACAAAAGTTCTAGAACTTAGGCAAACTATTTCTATTCTTTAAAATAACCACAAAAGAAGTTCTATATGTATTCATTATAATAAATAAGTGCATTGATAAAAAAAAAAAAAGAACTTGAGGCCAGATATGAACTCACGACAGTGAGTTTTCCTAATTTCAAGTCTACTGCTCTATCCATTCCACCACTACTTAGATTTTAGCAAAGCATTTGATGATATAACTCTTCTGCTACATTTGTGGACAAAATCAAGAGATGTGGGCTAGGCTATATATGGTTAGTGAGATTTGGAACTGGACTCAAGGATTAATCACTAAGTGGTTCAGTTTCACCTTGTGAGACTTAGCATGCTTTGGGTCTTTACTGGAGTGCTGGGCTCTGTGATGGTGTTTAACCTTATCAGTGTGAAACATGATGCCCTCATCCTGAGGTCATGGACTCAAAGAGCAGATTAAAACTTTTATTTTTTTTGGATATAGTTGATGGATGGATTTGTTTTGTTTATCTATATATTTGTAGCAGGGAGTTTGTTTTTCTTTTTCTTTTCATCAGTTGGAGGGAAGTAGGAAAGAGAGAAGATGATGAATTTTCTTTAAATTTTTTTTTGTTTGTTTGCTTTTTTATCAATGACTTGTAGATAGGAGGTTCTGGAGCCAGCTGGTATCATGCAGATTATTGATTATTGAATTTTCAATGTGAGCATTTACATTTTTGGAAATCAGCAAATGCAACAAACCAGGATTTTGCTGATTGTCTAGATTTAAGAATAAGATGGAATAAAATTAACTACATGTTAATGATGTAGATTACACTTAAATGTGTCATGGTTATGCCCACTCTTCCCCCACCTCCAGCTGCTTATTAAACATTTACCAGCACATCCCTTTAGAAGCATATTAGATTTGCGGTTGACACAATATTGGGAGGATAGCTAGCTAACACACTGAATAACGAGTCAAGATAGAAAATGACCTTGACAGATACAAACACTGGGCTGCATCTCATTAGATGAAATTCATTAGGGATAATAATATAAACTTACACAAGTTTTAGAAAATCAACTTCCTAAGTGCAAGATGGGGGAGATATGTCTAGAGAGCAATTTATGTGAAAAAATTAAGGGATTCTAGTATATGGAAGGCTCCACAAAAGTTAAGCAATATGATAATAGTAGCTCTCAAAAACTAATGCCATATAGAGCACCGGACTTGGACTCAGGAAAAACTGAATTTAAATTTGACTTCAGACACTCCCTATCTGTATGATCTAGGATGAGGCATTTCATTTCTGCCTCAGTTTCCCAGACTACAAGTTACAGATAATAATAATAGCACCTACTTCCCAGAGTTTTTCTGAGGCTCATATTTTTAGGTCTGGGCCAATAATGGTTTCACTATTGTTTGCTCTGGTCAGATGGTATCTAGAAGACTGTGTAAAGTTTTAAATGCCCAATTTTAGAAAGGGTATTAGATGCTGGACCTGGCATCAGGAATACGTAGGCTGGAATCTTGCCCCATATTCTTCCTAGCTATGTGATCTTGAACTATTCACTTTACTTTTAATTCTGTGTCTCATTCTCTTCTGTAAAATGAGAGGGTTGGATCTGATGACCTCTAAAGTCTATTCCAAAGATCTTTTTTCTAAATCTGTGATTCTGTGAGAACATCCAGGGGAACAAAGAGAGGAAAATGAAGGTTCCTGAGATTATGCCACCTAAAAGTCAGTTGAAAGAACTGGAGCTGTATATCTGGAAAAAGATAATACTTAGGAAGTATATGGTAGTTGTCTTCAAGTATTTTAAGGACAACCCATGAAAAGCAGATTATATTTGTTGTGCTTGACTTGTAAGCATCATATTTGTTAACTAATTCAGGCACTCCTTTAGTCATTACCACAACTAATTTCTTCATCTTGTTTAACTGAAATTATCCTAGTGTAGAAACAATACCTTAGGCCTGTCTGATTTGTTCATGCTTCTAGAGAAGTTGACATCCCTGAAAAAGCCTGTGGGTAGAGCAGACATTGTTGCCATGAAGAAACTATAGGGTAATGTATTTCCAAGGGGGAAAAAGTCTGTCCCTAGGAAGGATGATTGAAAGTATGTGTTCAGACCTACATTACTTTTTCCTAGAATGTTCTAGTCACACCTTAGTCACTTTTACTAACTGTACATTTATCAATCTGCTAATTTTGCAATTCTCTCTTCCAGCATTGGATTATTCCCAACCACTTGTCTTCCAGCTCTATGCCATCCCTATTTTATCTCTTTACCTTCTCAACCCAATTAGAAGATTTTAAATTGTCCTATGCTCGACATGGTGAGAGGACATTGGTGTATCCATGGTCCAGATCTCCTCTTGTGTGCACAACTAATAGAAATTGCCTTGGCTAAATCATGAAAATATGGAATATTTAAATAACTCTTTGACATTAGTTACTTCTTTTAAAAAACAAAATTAGTTGCATTTTGTAATTTTTTTGTATTATGAGTTAGTTAGTTGATTCCAGAGCACATTTTGTTCTCTATGCCCCAGGCATACTTCTTTCTGCTTGCCCTGGGCACCAAATGTGCTAGTTATATCTCTACTAGATACTTTTGATCTCCAAATGGTGACAATCAAAATCAATATCTTTTTTAATATTAATTTTATAATTATAACATTTTTACAACATTATCCCTTGTACTCTCTTCTGTTCCAAATTTCCCCCTCCTTCCCTCTACCCCCTCCCCTAGATGGCAGGCATTCCCATACATATTAAATATGTTATAGTATATCCTAGGTACAATATATACCGAATTTTGTTGTTGTTGTTGCAAAGGAAGAATTGGGTTCAGAAGGTAAAAATAACCTGGGGAGAAAAACAAAAAAATGCAGTTTGCACTTATTTCCCAGTGTTCCTTCTCTGGGTTGTAGCTACCTCTGTCCATCATTGATCAATTGGAATTGGATTAGCTCTTCTCTATGTTGAAGATATCCACTTCCATCAGAATACATCTTCATACAGTATCATTGTTGAAGTGTATAATGATCTCCTAGTTCTGCTCGTTTCACTCAGCATCACTTGATGTAAGTCTCTCCAAGCCTCTCTGTATTCATCCTGCTGGTCATTTCTTACAGAACAATAATATTCCATAACATTCACATACCACAATTTATCCAACCATTCTCCAATTGATGGACATCCATTCATTTTCCAGTTTCTAGCCATTACAAAAAGGGCTGCCACAAATATTTTGGCACATACAGGTCCCTTTCCCTTCTTTAGTATTTCCTTGGGATATAAGCCCAGTAGTAGCACTGCTGGGTCAAAGGGTATGCACAGTTTGATAACTTTTTGGGTATAATTCCAGATTGCTCTCCAGAATGGCCGGATTCTTTCACAGCTCCACCAACAATGTATTAGTGTCCCAGTTTTCCCACATCCCCTCCAACATTCATCATTATTTGTTCCTGTCATCTTAGCCAACCTGACAGGTGTGTAGTGATATCTCAGAGTTGTCTGAATTTGCATTTCTCTGATCAATAGTGATTTGGAACACTCTTTCATATGAGTGGAAATAGTTTCAATTTCATCATTTGAAAATTGTGTTCATATCCTTTGACCATTTATCAATTGGAAAATGGCTAAAAATCAATATCTTTAATTTTGTCCATTTCTCATTTTTCATAATCTATAGATCATAGAAGTAGATTGGGCTGGAGCAGTTTTAATAGTAACTTTAAAAAAACTTTATCTCACTTTCTTATTTCATTTTTATTTAACTAGTCAATTGCCTGGCAACAGGCATACTGTAAGTTCTAAAATGCTTCCATGTCAGGAACTGGTCTTTTTCTTTTAGAAATATAGCCAATTTTATTTTTTGCAGGATTAGGGTTCAATCTTGCCTTTATCTTTATAGATCCTTGTAGTTGAATGGGCTTGTCATTTAATTTCTTATGTCTTCAGTTTCCTCATCTGTCAAATGAGAGATAAGATTCAGACCATGAGAGGCAGACTAGAAGGCTTCTAAAGTCAATTATAGCTATAGATCTTTGGTAGGGGGACCTATGGTAGGGGAATAAAAATAGTCAAGTTGGTCAACAAACATTTATTAGTGTTCACTTCAGGTCAGAAATTAGGCTAAGCATTGAGGATACAAAGAAAGGCAAAAAACTCATTGAGGAAAAGTCATGATAATATGTTTAGACTTCAAGAAGATCACTTTGAAAGCTGAATGGAGGATGGATTAGAGTGGGTCCAAGACCAGTCATCAGACAAAATGTTCACAAGCTCCATGACCTGAATATGACACAAATCTCCTTCCTCAGTGCTCTATTATGTCATGAAGATGACCCTGGGCTCTCAAAGACTATGCCAGCAGAATTTGACCAAGTTCTACTATAAGCACAGACCAGGTCAAGGACAATGACTTTTCCTAATCAGGCTGGTTAATTGCATAGAGGCTCATCAGCAATATATTGGCCGTTGGAGATTAATCACTGGATGGCAGTCCATAAAATAGACATCCAATATTTTAATAACAATAGCTGACATTTATATGGAACTTGGAGATTTGCAAAACATTTTATGTAAACACTAAGTAAATGTTTTAAAATTAATTTTCATCAAGGTTATCAATTTCCAGATTGGGACTGTTGCTATAGGGGTGCCTATCAAGGAAGCAGTGAAAAACTGTGCCAAATGGGTGGGTGTTCTGAATTGGTGGGAGTGAATGGTCCCAGGATCCTCTAGGAATAGATTCCCATTTCCATACTAACTTTATTTAGGGCACCACAGGCTCCCCAAAGCACCATCTGTATAATGAATGAGAAGGAATGCAATTCTCATAGAATTTAAAGCTAGAAAGGACATTAGAAAAAAACATTGGCAATATTATTTTGTAGATGAGAAAAATGAGGCACGAAGAAGATATGACTTGTCCAACATTATATAATGCTTTCCCTCTGTTTATTATTTCCACTTTGTCCCAAATCTATAGACTGTGAAGTTCTTGAGAGCCTTACTTTGTATCTGAAGTGCTTAGCATAGTGCCTCACACATACAATAGATATTCAGTAAATGTTTATTGATTGACTGACAGAGTTGGGATTGAAGCCAAGGTCTTTAGATCTCTTTGTATCCCTAGCACTAAGCAATGAATGGCACACAGTAGGTACTTCATAAATGGTTTTTAACTATTACACTTGCACATTTCTTCCAATAATATTGACGCTGTGCTCCATTCCCTGACAGTGGGGAGGAAAGGGTTAACAAAATCTTTACTTCATAAGGGAACATTTATGTAGCTGAAGATATTATGCAGTATACTGTTTCATATGCTGTTTCCTGCAGTGAAGCTGACTAACATATTATCTCTATAGTTTCTTCCAGCTGTAATGTTCTAGGACTGTCTGGAACTTTGAGGGGTCTGGGGCAATCCCCCATTGGCAGATTATACCTTGTAATAGAAAAACAGCCAAATTAGATTTTCTTTTCTTTATTTCTTTTTTAAAAATATAATTTGCTCTTCTTCCTTCCACCTTTAATAGGGTTGTAAATTGGGTCTGACAGCCACATAGTCTTTCTCAATTTCTTGGGACTTCATTCAGTCTCTGTCAGTTTTTTGTCTTCTCTCTTTCTTCTCCCTTATTTATTCTCTTTTTTCCCATTCTCTTATCTCTCTTTTTTTCTTGATCCCTCTCCTCTTTTCATTTTTTTTTAGAGGCAATTGGGGTTGGGACTTGCCCAGAATCATACAGCTATTAAGTGTCTAAGGCAGAGTTTGAATTCAGGTACTCCTGATTCCAGAGCACAGTACTTTATCCACTACCTGCCCTATTCTCTTCTTCTCTCCATTCCTTTATGTCTCTATCTTCCTTTACTCTTCCTCTTATTTTTCTTTCTCTCTCTTTTCTCTTTTAATTCCACCTTCTCTTTTCTTTGAAGTTTCCTTTCTATCCTTTGATTCTTCTCATTCTCTTTTCTTTCTCTTTCCCTGATCATTTTCTTGCTCTCTGTTCTCCACATTCTTGATCTTTTCTCTTATCCCTCTTTTCTTTCCCTCTCATTTCTCTTCCCTTTCATTTTAAAAAAAATTTTTCCCTTTCTCTTTACCCAATTTCTTATTTCTTGCTTTATGCTTTTCCTCTTTTCTTTCTTCTTTCTCCTCTCCCCACTTAACTCTTTCCTCTTCTCTTCTCCCCCTTTTGTCTTCTTTCCCCATTTTTTCCTCTTCCCTTTCCATCTTTCTCTTTCCCTCTCTCCATCATCTCTTTCTTCATTCTTTCTCCTTTGTTCTTTCTTCCTTTGTTTTTCTTCTTCCTCTTTCCCATGCATCTTCACCCTCTTTCCCACCCTTCACTTTTCTCCTTCCCCTCTTCTTATTCTGTTCTTTCATCTCTTTTCCTTTCTCATTCTCCTTATTTTTCCTCTTTGATTTTCATCTTTCTCTCTCTCTCTCCTGTTTCTTTCTCTGCTTTGTCTTTCCTCTCTCCTCTCTTTTCCTTTCTCTTGCCTCATCATATTTCTTCTTTCACAAGTAATGAATAACATACACATCTTCATCAAATATACTCAGAGTTTATATATTATACAGTCTCTCACTTCTTGTACATATGTGAACATTAATTACTACCTCTGGGTAATGATTTCTCCAAAGTCTCCAAGGTAATTCATCACCTCTGGAGTTCTGTGGGGGCTCCCTCCTCCCCCTTCCTACCCAGTGAAACATTCAAGTGCCTTCCAAATCCATCCTCTCCAGCTTCCATGGGGACTCCATTTTTTCCTCTGGCAGAATTCATTCTCTGGGGAATTCCCTTCTATTGAAGCTTCCAGGGCCATTTTAAGGAAGCCTGATCTTCACTTATGTTTTTTCCCTGAGAAAATTTATTGGAAGAATTTGGGTTGAGGCTGAACAAAGCCCCTGCTGAATCTCTATGTAGAAATAAAGCCTGGCACTTCTTAGGGCTGGTATTTATGTATAATCCTGCCAGGCAGATTCTTTGAGGTGTTAAGTTTTTATTTTGTTATCTTTTCTGCAGTAGGGAATTGGGGGAAGGGAGAGACAAGGAGAAAAAAAAAGGGGGAAATGAATAGCATAGAAGAAAATTACTTAGTAAACTCCATCTAGAAAAAGAAATCTTTTGGAGCTGTATTTACCTGAAATCTTCTGGGGAAAAAAGCTATGGAAAAATCCTTCCAGAGCCTAGGGACAAAGAGGTGTTAACTGTTCTGCTGTGCCCCTGAAAGAAAAAACTTTGAGCTTTGGAAAAGCTTTTGAATATAAATTAAGATGGTGGGCATGGTTGCAGGCTGGAGACTAGGTTTGGGCATTTTTCATAATCATAGATTTTTACTGCTGGAAGGATCTAGGAGATCACTTAGTTCAGTTCCTATATTCTGTAGTTGAGAAAACAGGGCCCAGACAGGGGAAATAATTTGTCCAAGAAGAGAATTAAAACTCAGGTCCCCCTCATTGTGGCAGAGCTTTCATAAGTTCTAAAGCTGGAAAAGGACTTAAGGTTCATCCACTCTGACCCCTCATTTTAAGATGAAGAAATCAAGGCTCAGGGAAGGGCCGATATAGCAGATGTCATTGTTCTATTGTTTTCAGTCAAGTCCAGTTCTTTGGCAGAAATACTGGAATAATTTGCTATTTCCTTCTCCAGTTCCTTTTTACAGATGAAGAAACTGAGGCAAACAGGATTAAATGACATGCTCAGGGTCACATAATTAATAAGTTTCTGAGATCAGTTTTGAATTCTGGTCTTCCTGACTCTGGATCCAGAACTCTATCCACTGCACTCTTTGGCTGCAAATATAAAGGCACATTTATGCATATTTCCAGGCCTGTGATCTTCCTGCATTTTCTTATACATAACTGGATATTGTAGGCTGCTCTTACAATGAAGAAGTTCCAGCTACTAAGTATTTTACCAGACCATCATGTCTTGTAATGGTTTCATAACCCCGAAAGTAACTAAAATAAAAATAATTAAATTTTAATTTTTATAATTATCAAGTCAGAAAAGTATTTGAATCATAATTATTTTTAGAGCCAGCAAGGGACCTGAGAAAGATTGTTGTCCAGCCTCCTCAAGCTGATCCAACAAATATTTATTAAGTGACTACTTAGATTCAGTATACTGTAACTCCTCCTCAGGAGGTTAAAAAGTTTAGATAATATTGTTTTTGATCTACTGGAATATACAGTCTATTATGGGAATAGGTGACATATTGATGGATAATACATTTTGTGACTCAGTGGAATCTCATCCAGATGGGAAATGATAGCAATCCATCCATCCATGACTATTCATCCAGTGTGATTCTTATCAGGTCCTCCTTAGGATCAAGTTAAGGCTGGATGTCTTTAATTCTTTAGGTACTAGGGAGCAACAAGATCATCCATTTATTACTTAGCCCACACAGTGGATAGAATGCTAGGACCTCGAGTTAGAAAGACTTGAGTCTTTGGTCTTAGATACTTACTGGATGTGTAACCCTGAGCAAGGCACTTCATCTTGTCTTTCTAGTGTAAAGAAGGCTTAGAAGGTAGGCTAGAAGGATAATGGTGCTTTCAACAGAAACAGAGAAGTTTGGAAGAAGAGATTGTTGGGGTTGGGGTATGGAGTAAAGATAGTAAGTTTGATTTCTGGATATCTCACATTTGAAAGGTCTCTAGGACATCCATTTTGAAATGGAGATAACTGGGGATGTGAGACTGAAGTTCAGTATACGCATTGTTGTTTAATTGTTTTCAGTTTTGTCCAACCTCTTTATGATTCCATTTGGGGGTTTTCTTGGCAAAGATACTAGAGGAATACCATTTTATTTTCCAGTTCATTTTACAATTAGGAAACTGAGGCAAATAGGGTCACATGACTTGCCCAGGGTTACACGAGTAGTAAGTGTCTGAGGTCATATTTGAACCAGGGAGATAAATTTTCTTTGCTCCAGACCCAGCCCTACTTAAACTTAGCATGCATTTAATAAAAATTTCTTGATTGGTTAATTAGTTACTTAATTTTTACCATATTCCCACCTCAACTGTATCCTTCCCTTTGCCACATGCTTCCTGCATGAGAATACTTTGTCATTTGTTATTCATAGACAAAAGTGTATTAAAAATGTTTAACACTCATTTATCAAAAAAAAAGTATGTATAGTATACTTTTATCTTGCATTATTAACATTTTTCAATCACTTTCTTAAGTCTAGACAGTCAACAAAGCAATAAATCAAATCCTGATTTATAGCATTTGCTGATTTCCAGGATGTAAGTGTTCATCCTGAAATTTTAACAAATATTTTCCTAAGCCCATATGGACTGGTCCAGTTTGCTCCCTCAATATTGGATTTAGGTTGTTGTCAACCAGTACCTATCATGTCGGCCATTGGGTTGTCTGCCACTCTAATTCTTGAGAGATTGTGATGTCATAGGAATCAATCAACAAATATTTAATAAGTGTCTACAGTTGCCAGGCACTGTACTAATCTCTGGAGATACAAAAAAGAGGAAAAACCAGGTCTTGTCCTCCAGGAGCTTACAATCTAATGGGGGAGACAACAAGCAAACAAATTCAGACAAAGCAAGCTATATACAGGATAAATAAATAATAAACAGAAGGCAGGCAGTAGAATCAAGAAGGGATGGGATTTTAGTTGGGACTTGAAGGAAGCCACGAAGGTCAATAGTCTGGCCAGATGAGGTAGAGCTTTCCAGGCATGGGGAGTAGCAGAGAGAATACCCAGAACTGAGAAATGGAGACTTTTGATAATGGAACAACCAGGAGATCAGAGTCCCTGAATCAGAGAGAACATGTTGAGGAATAAGGTATAAGAACACTGGAAAGATGGTGTGATGACCATTTTAACACCTTGGATACCTTAGAATCAGCCGGAGTCAGGATAAGCAAAAGTCCTTGGTCTTTATTCTTGGTCTTTAGGGGTAGGAGTTAATTGGATGGAGGCAGAATCTCCGCAACCTGCTTCTTCATCTCCCGCCCAGAAGTGACTCTGGCTAGTCTTACTCCACCGCCTTTTCCCTCCTACAATTCTCTGTAAACACCAAAGGATTGGGCCAGCACAGGATAGTGGGAAGGGCCATTTTCCAAGCATATTCTTTTTTTTTTTTTTCCTCTGAGGCTGGGGTTAAGTGACTTGCCCAGGGTCACACAGCTAGGAAGTATTAAGTATCTGAGACCAGATTTGAACTCGGGTCCTCCTGAATTCAAGGCTGGTGCTCTATCCACTGCGCCACCTAGCTGCCTCCAGGCATATTCTTATAGAGTATTGTCCAATCAGTAAGTAGCTTTAAGTGCTCGTACCTCAGTGCATTAACTCAAGAGTTTCAGCCCTTTACAAGATGGGAGGAGGCTAGGTTAGGAAGAGCTTTGAATGCCTAACAAACAGGATCTTTGGAATTTGATTTTGAAGGTCCACTGGAATTTAATTGAGGGGGGGAGATGACATAATTAGATCTGCATTTTCAGAAAATTACTTTAGTAGCTTAATGGAGGATGTATTGGAGTAGGAAGAGACTGAAGCAGGCAGACCTATCAGCAGGCTATTGAAATAATCGACACAAGCTGATAAGAACCTGCACCAGAGTGGTGGCACTTTCAGAGAAGGGTGTGGGTTAGAGAGATATAGCTTAGGTGAACTTGACAGGCCTTGGCAACAGCTTGGATATGGGAGGTGAGAGATAGTGAGGAATCCCAATGAGGAATCCTAAGTTGTGAGCCTGAAAGTCTGGGGGGATGGTGTTGTCCTCTAGAATAATAGGAAAGTTGGGATGGAGAAAGGGTTGAGGGGGCAAAGATAATGAGTTCCATTTGGAACATATTGAGTTTAAGGTGTCTACTAGATATCAGGTTTGAAATGTTGGAAAAACATCACAATTATTTATCATTATTGGGAATCGGTTGTTTAAAACAAAGATGGAACCAGCTTGGGATCATTAAAAGCACTGTGTACATAAAATAGCCTGCAATTCAGTATCACAAACCTTTTCATCAGCCTGGTCCCATTTTGTAAATGAGAAAATTGAGGCAGAGTTACTTATATGTCTGAAGCTGGATCTGAGGTATTCTATCCATTGTGCGAAAGGACTTTGGACATTAGCTTGCCTTCTCCTAACATAGTAGAGGAAACTGAGGATGATGGAAGGGAAATGCCTTTTCTAAGATCCCATAGATAGAAAACAGCAGTTAGGATTTGATTTCAAGACTTCTTGACACCATTGCAACAATGATGTTTCCTTTTATACCTGTTCAATTCTGTGCCTGAATTGTTGAGTTAACATGACAGAAAGAGTGCAGGAGTTAAGAGACCTGGGTTCTGATTCTACTTTGTTACTCACTACCTATATGGCTTCAAGCATATCACCTTAAGCCTCAGTTTTCTCATCTGTACAATCAGATGATGGACTAGATAACTTTCTGAGACACCCTTCAGCTCTAAATCCTATAACCTATCAGCAAGACTCTGTAGTCAGGAGACCTGGGTTGAAATTCTCCTTATATCTATTACCTGTATGTGACAATTTACAAAGAACCTTACCTCCCTGAGTCTTGATTTCCTCATCTGTAAAATGAGAGCACTGGACTAGATGGGCTCTGAGGTGCCTTCCGTCTCTAGATCTAGGATCCATAATCCTGTGAACCTTCACAAGAAATATGATAGAATGAAGTCTAGGAGAGGAAAAGCCATTATTGTTACGCATTGGGCATTTGAAAAGGCTTCATGGAAAGGGCAACATTTAAACTGAGCTTTAAAAGATGGTAGGAATTCACAGTGAACTAGAGAATGGGGTAGGTAGAAGGTTATATTCCAAATATTGTTGTTCAGTTGTTTCAGTAATGTCTGACTCTTTGTGACCTCATTTGGTATTTCTTGGCAAAGATACTGGAGTGGGTTTGCCTTTCTTTCTCCAGCTCATTTTACAGATAAGGAGATTGAGGCAAATGGCTCAGAGTCACATAGCCAGTAAGTGTCCGAGACCAGATTTGAACTTATGAAGATGAATCTTCCTGGCTCCAAGGATACAGAGAACAGAAATAGCTCTCAAGTAGAAAATAAAGGGCACCACAGTCCAGTTTGGGTAGTGCTGTGGGAGAGAGGAAAAAATATGAGATAAGGCTGTAAGGATAGGGCTTTGAAAGATAAACAAAGGAGGCTGAACTTTATTAGACAATGGGGAGTCACTGAACATTTTTGTGACTAGAACTATGCTTAAGGAAGATTAATGCTTCCTATGACTAGATCTAGGATTAAAGATCAAAAATTAGTTGAAGGGAACAAAGTCACCAAACCATAGAATGTCAGAGTTGGAGAAAAACTGTAGTTCAGTCCCAAAGAATCCTGACTAGATAATCAGGTTGCCCAGTATTTCCTTAGATATTTTCAATGAGGGACAATCCATGACTTCCCCAGGCAGCTTATTCCGTTTGTGAATGGATAGCTCTCATGATTAATCTGTTTTTTTTTCCTGTTGATCTGTGTTTCCCTCTTTAAACTTGTCCATATTGCTCTTAATTCTATTTCCTAGGACCAAACTGGACTATCTTACAGATACTTAAACATAGTTATCACATTCCCTGAGTCTTCTTTTCTCAATTCCTTCAACCAATCCTCAGATAACATATATTCAAGTTCCTTCACTGATCTAGATATATTCTGTCCCAAAATATAGTGTCCAGAATTGAATGCAGTATTCAAGATGAAGTCTAACCAGAGCAAGATACAGCAAGACCATTGTCTCTTTATGCAGTGTAAGATCTCATTTGCTTCTTGGACTGCCCTATGATATTGCTAATTTGATGAGCTTATAATCCACTGAGACCTTCAGATTTTCCTTTTTATACAGAATCCTGTCTAACCAACTATGTCTTCTCTGTTTTGTTGCTTTTGAAATTGATTTCTTGAACTCACTTGTACATTTATCCCTACCAAATTTAATCATGAGGTACTACCCAATTTCTATCCCATCAAGAACTTTTAGATCCTGACTTCTGTCATCTAGTACGCTAGTTCATCTTTTTAGCTTTGTGTCATCTTCAAATATGATAATGAAAGCACCTGTGCTTTTATCCAAATCATTGATAAGAATATGAAACTGCAGATCCCTGAGAATCCAACTTTTTTTTTCTTTTTAAAGCTTTTTATTTTCAAAACATATGCATGGATAATTTAACAACATTGATCCTTATATAACTTTGAGTTTCAGATTTTCTCCTCCTCCCCCACCCCTTCCCCTAGATGGCAATTAATCCAATATATGTTAAATCTAATATATGTAAACATGTTTATACAATTCTCTTGCTTCATAAGAAAAATTAGATCAAAAAAAAGAAAGTAAATGGGTAAGAAAACAAAATGCAAGCAAACAACAATAAAGAGTGAGAATATTCAGCTTCCACAGTCCTCTCTCTGGGTGTAAATGGCTCTATTCATTACAAGATCATTGGAACTGGCATCAGTCATCTTATTGTTGGAAAGAGTCACATTCATCAAAATTGATCATCAGATAATATTGTTGTTGCCATGTACAATGATCTCCTGGTTCTGCTCATTTCATTTAGCATCAGTTCATTTCAGACCTTTCTAAAATCATCCTTCCTGATCATTTCTTATGGAACAATAATATTCCATTACATTCATATACCATAACTTATTCAGCCATTTTCTGATGGACATCCACTCAGTTCCCAGTTTCTAGCCACTACAAAAAGGGCTGCTACAAACATTTTTGCACATGTGGGTCCCTTTTTTTCCTTTAAGATTTTTTTGGGATATAGACCCAATAGAAACACTGCTGGGTCAAAGGGTATGCACAGTTTGATAACTTTTTGTGCATAGTTCCAGATTGCTCTCCAGAATGGCTGGATTCTTTCACAACTTCACCAACAATGTATCAGTGTCCCAATTTTCCCACATCCCCTCCACATATCTTTACTTGTCATTAGCCAATCTGAGAGGTGTGTAATGGTATCTTAGAGTTGTTTTAATTTGCATTTCTCTAGTGCAATCTAAATAGTGATTTAGAGTATCTTCTCATATGATTAGAAATTACTTTAATTTCATATATAAATTGTCAATTCATATCCTTTGACCATTTATCAATTAGAGAAGAGACTCCAACTTGACATGCAACCATTAAGGAGTACTCTCTGAGTTCCCCAATTCATTCTTTTCTGAATCTAATTGTACTATTGTTTAGCCCATATCCAGAGGTATGATGGAATTTGCTCATACCAGGTTGCAAGAGCCAATTATTAAATTTTTAGGATGAGCATTAACAAATGTTACAAAACAGGGCTTTACTTATTACTCTAGACTTAAGAAAGTAATAGAAAAAAGTATTAACTATACAAACTCAAAAGTGTATCACGGTTGGTTTTTTTTTTTTTTTTTGCAAAGTCAGCTAATTAAACATTTGCCATCATACCATTGCCCATATCTCTTTATCTTGTCCATTAGAATAGCATGAAATACTTAAGGAAAAGATTTTAGTAAAATTTAGGTCAGTTCTAACTCCAGATATTCTTTTAACCTTACAAGTTTAGAAAACCCTTTTAAGAGAGAGAGAGAGAGAAAGAGAGAGAGAGAGAGAGAGAGAGAGAGAGAGAGAGAGAGAGAGAGAGAAAGAAAGGAGAGAGACAGAGAGAGAGAGAGAGAGAGAGAAAGAAAGGAGAGAGACAGAGAGAGAGAGAGAGAGAGAGAGAGAGAAAGAAAGGAGAGAGACAGAGAGAGAGAGAGAGAGAGAGAGAGAGAGAGAGAGAGAGAGAGAGAGAGAGAGAGAGAGAGAGTGTGGAGGAAAGAAAGGAGAGAAACAAGACCAATTTTGTATGAGCTACTTTTGGTGAAGACATTAAGGATTTTTGTGATTATTGTCTTTCCTAGATAGTTTGTATTTTATGGCCTTAATAATATATTATAGAATTTTTCCAAAAATTGAAGTAAAGCTCACTGGCCAATAGTTTGGAAATTCCATTCTCTTCTCATTTTGGAAACTGGGACAATATTTGTCCTTCTCCAATCTTTTCACACTTCTCATATTCTCCATGGTCTTTTAAATAACCACTGACAGTGGTTATAATATCATATCTACTTTTTTCCCAGTTGCTGAGAATGTAGCTCAGCTGGGCTGGATGATTTGATTTCAGCAAAGACAGCTAAGTGCTCTCTTACTATCTCCTGACTTATCTTGGGTATCCACTCTCTAGAAGCCATTTTAGTACTGTCCTTTCCAGTCTAAAGGGCAGAAAAAAGAAGAAAAATGAATAGCTCTTGTCTTCTCTCTGTTGCAAATTGGCATTATTCCATTTATTCCAAGCAGTGGTCCTATCCTTTAGCTTTAATCATCTGATTTGCCACATTTTTCCTACTTTCAGTTAATCAATAAACATTTATTAAGTGCCTACAATGTGCCAGACACTGTAGTAAGCATTCCCTTTCCTCCCTTAGCCCCCATAACAAAAAGGAACAAAAAAATGCTTTACATTATTCCTATCTTTTCTTTTTAAAATGTATTTATTTATCTAAAACCTAAATACAAAATAGAAAAAAATTAAAAAAACATTGTCATTTGTACAGCAGAAAATAAATTTCCATTTCAAGAAAGTGCATATAATAGAAGACATTGTATTCAGAATCTTTTCTTATCAGCTTCAGTTCACCTTCCTTTTTATGTTTCTTTAGAAATTTTTCATATTTTATTTTCCCCAATTACATGTAAACATATTTTAACTTTTTTTTTTCAAATTTTGCATTCCAAATTCTCTTCTTCCTTTGCCTCTCCCCATTGAGAAGGCAAGTAATTTGACACAAGTTATATATGTGTAGTCATGCAAAACACATTTCCATGTAAGTCATGCTGTAAAAGAAAACACAGGGAAAAAACCCAAGAAAAATAAAATAAAGAAAAAGTATTTTTATCTGCATTCAGGCTCTACCAGTTCTTTCTCTAGATGGAGATAGACAGTTCCTTTCATTATAAGTCTTTCCTAATTGTCTTCTATCATTGTATTGTTTAGTTGACTTCTTAAGGCACCATACTATGCCTTTGTATTCATAGGCTTCATTTCCACCTAATGTTCATACTTTTATGTTAACTATGTTCATTTTCACCTAATGTTCATTTCTAAGATGAGTTCTCCTTGCAATCATATCATCCTTCTCAGGCAAGTTTTTCATCCTCATTGGAATTGCTTTCTTTTGCATCTTAAGAATTTTATAATTTCATTCTTGAGAGTTTTCCTTCCCTCTAGGACTGGCTTTCCCTGAAGAATTTTGGTTTGTGGGAGCTAAAGTAGAACCTTCAGTTCCCTCCTCTATTGATCAAATCTCCACAAATTCAAGGTTCTCATCAGACTATACTGGACTTGCCTCTCCTTCTATCATAAACTCTAGAAGGGAGTGATTGTATCTCCAAATGTTTCCTGTTATTTCTCACTCAGAAGCCAGTGCTTCTCTGTTGGTGAGAAAATCAGATCCAGAAGAGAATACCCCATTGTTGGGTGAAATTATCATTAAGGCGAGTGAAAAAGTTGTTGGCTGAATGTGGGAATTTGTTTTGCTTGACTGCTCATAATTGTTATAAAGGCTTTGTTTTTCTTTTCCTTTTCAATGGTGGGAGAGAAAATAGATTTTTGTTAATTGAAAAGAAATCGAAAAGAAAAGGGTTTTGGCTGTTTTGCTTTTGGCACAAATCTCTTAACAGATGGGTTCTGATGAAATGAATTACCCTATCACTACTGCATTCTGATTCCCCAACTTATCTATTTCCCTTTTCTGTTTAGGTGGTCTATAGTTTAGTGCTATCACAGAAATAACTTTTAAACTGCACCCAACCATTCTCCTTTCTTAAAAGCAAGATATTATCATCCAGAGTCATATTTCTGTCATGAGGCTTATCCCATTAAGGCTCAGCAATAACAATGGGATCAAATTTGCTTTCTTGCATCATTTTTTCTAGTTCAATTTTATTAGGCAGGAAGTCACCTCAGAAGCTGCTGTGGTACTGTACTAGCCAGAGGACTAGAGTTAAAAGGACTGTTGGGAGATATAACTCAGGGTTGATTTCAATATGATTTAATAACATTGTTTATGAAGAGTGAGAGAGAAAAGGAGGAGTAAAAAGACAATAGCAAAGTTGAAAATATGGGAAACTGAGTGAACTCATTACAGGGATCAAAATCAGAACTAGAAGAAACAAGTTTTTTGGTGGGGAAAGAAAATATGGTTAGTTTTAAGGTGTCAGTGAGGTACCCTAGTGATGTTCTGTTGGCATTTGGAAATGTGGTTCTCTGTAGTTCCGGGAAAGATCCAGATTATAGGTAATGAATTGGAAATCTGTTTGCATCAGGGTAACAATTAAACACTGAGAGAGTGTAAAAAGAAATGAGAAGCGAGCCAAGGACAAAACTTTGGGGTACACTCACTTCAGTGGTAGAAAGGAAATAAGATGCTAAAGAAGGAAAAGCAGACATTTAAGAGGTAGAACATGGGCCAGTATGGAATCTCTTAAGCCAAGGGAGGAAATAATATTTAGAAGAAGAGGATGGTTGGCAGAGATCAGGGAACATAACCAATGATAAAATTTATTTTAAGTCAATTCCCAAAGCTAAGTGGTGATTCCTGAAAGAGTATTTCAGTGGAATGGTAAAGTAGGAGTCAGGAAACAGGTCTAGAGATATGATGTGATTCATACAATGTAGATGCTATATTCTTTCTTTTTATTTTTAATATAATATTTAATTGATGTGTTTTTTTTTTTTTTTAATGAGTAGCTAGGTGATACAATGGATAGAGTTCTGGGCCTGGAATCAGGAAGACTCATCTTCCTGAGTTCAAATCTGGCTTATTAGTCATGTGACCCACGGGCAAGTCACCCCTATCTGCCTGAATTTCTTCATCTATAAAATGAACTGGAAAAGGAAATGGCAAACTATCAATATCTTTGCCAAGAAAAGCCCATGTAGAGTAAACATGACTGAAAGGACTGAACAAAAAAACTAAACAAAATCTACAAGTCCATAAAAAGATAGTAAGCTCTGATGTATAATTCATATTATGTTAGGTATTCAGTAGGAACTAAATCTTTGAAGCCTTTAGAGATGTATTACCCAGTTTTCTCTGTTCCCTTGGTGCAGTCCTTTTGTAATTTCTGGTGGCAATGACTTGGTCCTGAATTGCCATCAGAAATCCTTCCATTCCCCAAACAAATTTGCATGACTTATCCATTTGTTTGATGCTTTTTTGTCTACATATTGTCCGTTGAGTTCATGCCGATGTCACCCATGGAGAGCCCTTTGATTCTACTCTTGGATCCTGGCCATTTCAGAGACTCCATCTGGAGACAAACAACTTTCATTTCTGTTTGACAAATCCAACTGCATGCATCTGCTGTCAGCCTTTACTAGTGGTCAGTGAAGTGATATCTGGTTGTTCCCAAAGTATTTCTGTAGAGTTTTTACTTGTTTATCATGTGTTCTGAAAAACGCCTGCTAGTTCTCTTCCTCCCTTTCAGTGAGAATGCATTAATCTTGCTGTAGCCACTTTGAGGGGGATGGGTTCTGTGTTTTGTTAATATTTTATGGTTTTTTTCAGGATACTTTCCAAATCTCTTATGGTTCATTTTCTCATTATCATCAATCATCCGTTATTCTCCTTCAGCTCCTCCTCTTTTTTAATCACCAACAGAGAGACACAGTGGAGCAGCTAATACAGAGCTATGTTCAGAGTCAGGAAAATGTAGATTCAAGCCTGTCCTTTGACCTCTAGAAAATCACTTACCCTCTCAGCACCACAGGCACCTCTAAGATAAGGAGATGTGGTGCAAAGAAGGTGTTCGTCTGCCTTTGCAGATGAAATTCCTCCCTGGAAGTTCCCTGCTCTGATGAAATTCCAGGTACAGTTTTAAAAAAAATAGATTCTTTCCAGAAGTTGACGCTTTGATTTTTCTTGCAGTTTGGAAGAACAGAGGTGATTGACAACACACTGAATCCGGACTTTGTGCGCAAATTTATACTGGATTATTTCTTTGAGGAGAAACAGAACATCAGATTCGATCTGTAAGTGTGAGAAACAGTTACTCCAGTCTCAGAATCAGCCTTCTGGGGGTCTGTATGTGGGTGGATATTGGTGTGAATGTTTATGTGTCTATTAAGGAGAGAGATTGTGTGGGTGGGAAGGAAGAAAGCAAGGGATAGGGTAACTAGTGGTCTAATTTATGGGCAAACGGGAGAAGCCATTTCTCATTTCTTGGGAGTATGACAAATGAAAAACCCAAAAGACTTTCTGGGTAATTAATAATCAGGTTAGTTGGTTACCAATAAATTGATGGTTACCAGACCTCTAATTGAGACACTGCATTGCCTTAAATATTTTTTGAAAGGGAATACCCCTGACAGGAAAAATCAACCTGATTGGTGAATATTTAATGAGGAAATGGGTTATAAGTCTTCAGTTCTTCCTGTTGAGAAGATGATGAGACTCAGCTACCTCTCGGTATGTGAATAGGGGAATCCATCTCCATCCAGACTGATTTTCTTATTCATGGGCTGGGGTCACCCTAAATTCTAATGGAAGGTTACAAGGCCAGGACTTTGCTCCTTGGAACAAGAATTTGCCCAAAATGCATTCGTTTATATCCCCCCCATCCTGATTGGGTAGGGTCTGGCCCATGACTAAGTACCATGTTCCCCTAGGATTAGGGGTAATCTCATTAATCAACCATGTCCTTCAGAGAATGACAAACTGACCTACAGGAGTTGGACCTTTAAAAAAAAGAATAAACCTGAATCCTAGTTTAATGTTTGTTTATTGATATAATAGCAAAATAATAATTTCTCTCAGGGTAGTATGGGAAGGTAGATAGATTTTGATGGAGAAGTAGGACATTTTACTTGCAGACACCTTGAGGAAAATGCACATAATCCAAGTATGGTTGCACAGGCCTGTAGTTCTTTCTGTGGATAAGGTTGAATCTAATGAATCTCTTAAGCTTTAGAGTCCTGTAAGACCAAGCCAGTGGGACTCTTTCACTAAAGATAAGCACCAGTACGGTGACCTGTTCTTTAGAAGAAAGGGGCCCATCAGGCTGCCTAAGGAGGATGGCATTGAAATAGCACAAATCAGAAATGGAGCAGATCCAAGTTTTTGTGCCAGTCAGTAATGGGATTAAGCCATGAGTGGTTGATTACAATTCCAGGCTGGGTAAGATAGGGAGACCCAGTGATAGAGAAAGGCAGATAAACTAGGGCAGGCAGGAGGGATTGAGTCCAAGACTGGCACTAAACAAGATACGGGAAGAGCTGAAGAGAAACTTTTTGTCCTCTTAATAGAGGGGAGATATGTGTATGGATGCATCTATGTTGATGTGTATATATACATACACATACACATACATATGCTAGGTGTTCACTGAGGAAATCACAGTTCTGGTAGAATTTTTTAAAAAGGGAGCATCTTAGGCTACCCTCCATTGGGAATATATAAATAAAACCACTCCAGCATCTTTGCTTAATTCCTCAATATATGTCTCTTTTGCCTAAGGCTAACTCAGGACAGTCAAGTATGTTTACTGTTGAAATAGGAAGGGGACTTCTCAGAGCTTCTGAAAACACCTAACTAGTGTAGTGGGAATAGCCCGGCATTGTGAAAAAACACTGCTTTGGGGACCAAAAGACCTGGTTTTGAATTCTGTCCATCATATTACTTGCTGTGTGATTTAGGAAACTTAATGGGCCTCAGTTTCCCCATTTGTAAAATTGGAATAAGCAGCTTCTGAGGTCCCATAGAGAGAGAACAAAGTTATTTTTTTTAATGTATCTCCATGTGGTGAAAGCAAAAGCCAACCAAAAAAAAAAAAACCCACTGGTGAAAATAGTATGCATTCAGTTTTCATAGTTCTCTGGATATGGATGGAGATTTCCATCTCAAGTCTATTGAAATTGTCTTGGATCAATGTACTGCTGTGTGGCGAGCTTAGTCTATCATAGATGATCATCACATAATCTTGCTGTTACTGTACAATGATCTCCTGGTTCTGCTCATTTCACTCAGCATCAGTTCATGTAAGTCTTTCCAGGCTTCTCTCAAATCAGGCTGCTCATCATTTCCTATAGAACAACAATATTCCATTGCATCATATACCATAACTTATTTAGCATTCCCCATTGATGGGTATCTACTCAGTTTCCAATTCCTTGCCACCACAGACAGAGCTACTACAAATATTTTTGCACAGGAAGAGGGTCTTTTCCCTTCTTTTATAATCTCTTTGGAACACAGATCTAGTAGTGACATTAGAGACCAAAGGTTAAAAGGGCAGAATGGGAGCTTTGGAGTCCAGAGGAAAACATTTAGACGCTAATGAAGGAGGAGGTGGGAAACTGCCTACACGTAGAAATTTAAAGCAAGAAGACTCATATTAGTCTATTGTTGGTGTTTTACATTAAATCAGAAAGAAAAAAAAACCCTGCAACATTTTAACAGTGACATTTCAGAAAGGAAAAATGCCTGTGCTTGCTGAGAAGTTAATAACTCTTTCTTGATGGGTGCTCTCCAGGGCTGGGATTCAGGATTCGGTTATAAAGAGAGACTGAAAGAGATGGGTGTCTGGAGATGTGTCAGGAGAAGGAAGGGGATGCTCTCAGGTGGGAGAAGGAGGAAGTCCAGACTCCTAGAAAAAGGGGGGGATACCCAGGCATCAGTCCAAGGCCAGAAGTATGCATTGGGACATTGAGGGGTTGAAGGAAAGATTATTTCCCAATGGCCAAAATACTAGCTTCATAGTGGGAGACTATGTGTAGTCTTTGGTCTTTTATAAAGTAGCTACTTCCTTGAGTGGTCTTCTGAGATCTGGGAATGGCAAGGCTGACTTGGGCTTATCATCCTTGCTCTTTTTTTGTGTCCTTCACAGATATGATGTTGATTCTAAGAGTCCTGATCTCTCCAAACACGTAAGTATCCAGCTGTTGCTTTAATTTCTGAAATGTTTGTTGGGTACCAGGTACAGAACCTTTATTCAGACCTTCCACAGTCTGAGAAGGGAAAGGTGGAGAGAACATTTACTCTAAATTTGTTGTTGTTCAAGTCGGTCCTATCCTATTCTTTTGTGACCTCATTTGGGATTTTCTTGGCCAAGATACTGAGTGGTTTGCCATTTCCTGCTGTATATTTACAGATCAGGAGAATCTGAGGCAAATAGGGTAAAGGGACTTGCCCAGGGTCACCCAGCTAGTAAGAGTCTGAGGCCAGATTTGAATTGTACTAAATACTTTAACAAATATTACCTCATCTGATCAACAACAATAGGAGGGTGTGTTACTATGATCCCCATTTTGTAGTTGTGGAAACTGAGGCAGACAGTTTAAATTACTTAACTCGAGGTCATACAGCTAGTACATGTCTAAGGCTGGATTTGAAATCAGGTCGTCCTGACTCTAGGCTCAGCACTCTATCCATTGGGCTACTGAGTTTCCTAAGTCCAGCTATTCCCCTTAATGTGCTGGATACACATCAACCAAGACTGACTATTTACCTTTCCTGAAACAATTCAAGGGTTTTCCTGCCCCCATTTTACTCAAACCATTAACCGTACGTGGGACCTCTCTCTCCTTTGTCTCATCCACAGACTGCAGCCCCAAACCATCTCTATTAGTTGAAATTCTGCCTCCCATTCAATGTTCAGCTCTATTACTGCCTCCTCCATGAAGCCTTCATTGGTGTGGCAAGAAGTGGCTTTTGTTTCTTTATATTCCAGTGCCTAGCAGGGACTTGATAAACTTGATTATCTATTGTTATTATTATTAAGTAATCAATGCTTATCTTTGGTCACAATCCCCTGTTCAAAATTATTTTCCCCAACTCTCCGTGTACTTCCACTCTTGTGTAACTCTCTTGTGCACCAATCTTGTTCCACTTTGTGCGAGGTGACATATGTAAAGCATTCAGCAAATCTTTTAGTTTTTAATTAAATAATATTTTTCCCACATTCAGCAAATCTGAAAGCCAGAAATGTGTTGGAGCTAGTTTGTACTAGTTTGTGAGAATCGAGTGTTAAATTTTGAATGTGAAATAAGCAAATGTTACAACACAGGGCTGAATTTATTATCTTGTTAATTTTTCTAGATTTAAAAGATGATGGAGAAAATGTTAATAATGCAAATTTAATGTAAAAATGAGTTACATATTTGTTTGGAATCAGCAACTAGTACACTTTTGCTTAAAGCGCTATATAAATGTTAGCTATTATTATATCATAGCTATTTATTTATGCCCTATCTAACCTAGTAGACTCTAGTCTAAAATTCACTAGCTAAATTCACTAAGGGAGGAGCCATGTCTTTTCTGAAAATCTTGTGTACTTATATAAAGAGTCATCAGCTTCTTACCAGGCACAAACATTTTTCCTCTCCAAAGCATCATTATTAAAATGCTGTGGGTTAAGAGCAAGTGGCACAGTGGATAGACCACTGACCCCATAGATAGGAGGATCTGAGGTCAAATCTGGCCTTTAGTGGTGTGACCTTGCCTCAAAAAATAAAATGGTTAAAATAGCTTTCTTTCTTATTTAATATTAAATATCAGCTAGATGGTGCAGTGGAGAGAACACTGGGTCTGGAGTTAGGAAGACTCTGCTTTCTGAAATCAAATCCAGCCTCAGACACTTAATAGCTGTGAGACCCTGAACAAATCACTTCACTCTGTTTGCCTCAGTTTCCTCATCACTTAAAGGAGCTGGAGAAGGAAATGGCAAACTATTTTCTTTTACTAAGAAAACCCCAACAGCCCTCTTTGTAATGGCCAGAAACTAGAAACTGAGTGGATGCCCATCAGTTGGAGAATGGCTGAATAAATTGTGGTATATGAATGTTATGGAATATTATTGTTCTATAAGAAATAATCAGCAGGATGATTTCAGAAAGGCCTGAAGAGACTTATATGAGATGATGCTGAGTGAAATGAGCAGAACCAGGAGATCATTATACAATTCAACAACAATACTATATGAGGATGTATTCTAATGGAAGTGGCCCTCTCCAACAATGAGATGAACAAAATCAGTTCCAATAGAGCAGTAATAAACTGAACGAGCTACACCCAGAGAAAGAAATGACTATGAGCCACTTCACAGAATTCCCAATCCCTCTAATTTTGTCTGCCTACATTTTTTATTTCATTCACAGGTTAATTGTACACTATTTCAAAGTCCGATTCTTCTTGAACAACAAAATAACTGTATGGACATGTGTATATATATATATATAGTATTTAACTTATTCTTTAACATGTATTGGTCAACCTGCCATCTGGGGAAGGGGGTGGGGGAAAGGAGGGGAAAAATTGGAACAGGGGGTTTGGCAATTGTCAGTGCTATGGAACTACCCATGCATATAATTTGTAGATAAAAAGCTATAATTAAAAAAAGAAAGAAAACCCCAAGTGAGTCACAAAGAGTCAGACATGACTGAGAAATGACTCAAAAACAACAAATTTACAATGGGCTAACATGAATCTTCTTGATTTTACTTTCTACATCTAGGCAATTACCCACTTCTCCCTTTCATCAGCCTCTAAATGATTTCCTCTGGGATTCAAAGATCCCACTCTCTTCTCCCTTGATCTTGATTATTAGGGTTCTGGGACCTCACTGAGTTTGATGTATTAACTGGCTTGTGTTTTAATATCAGTTCTGCCATTCACATACCATCTGGCCTCTGTAAAGTACTTTCTTTTGGGAGCCTCTGGTTTTTTCCTTGTAACATGGCTACCAGATAATCAATGGAAAGAGGACTGGCTTTGGAATCAGACTATCTTGTTTTGAATCCTTTCTCTGATAGTGGCTGTGCTACGATGGCTAAGTCATTTAATCTCTTTTGAACTCAGTTTTCTCATCATTTTGAGTGAATTGGACTGGATAGCCTATAAGGGCCTTCAATGAGGTAGTAAATATGTGATACCTACTCACAGAAGATCTTTCTACACATAACAGTTGGAGTAGCTAGATGGAATAGTGGATAGAGAGTCAGACCTGGAGTCAAGAAGAACTCAAACTTGGTCTCAGACACTTACTAGCTGTATGACCCTGGGCAAATCACAGCATCTTGTTTGCCTCAGTTTCCTCATCTGTAAAATGAACTGGAAAAAGAAATGGCAAACCAGTCTGGAATCTTTACCAAAAAACCTGAATGGGGTCATGAAGAGTCAAATATAACTGAATAACATGCAACAATACATGCATATGAAGCCAAAATTATAGAGCTAAAAGACACCTTGGCAATGAACTGGTATCCTAGAAAGGGCTGGAGCTGAGGTTGGGGTTAGAAATGGCATGTGGATGACGACAGACTTTTTCTGTGTCCTTATAGGATTTCCTGGGTCAGGCCTTCTGCACTCTGGGAGAGATTGTGGGGTCTCCTGGGAGTCGCCTGGAGAAGCCCCTCACGTAAGTGTGTGGAGAGGGAACAGAAATGGGTGGCCCATATAACTTAATATAGTGTGAACGACAATTTCACATGACAAGCCCTATTAAGAGTTAAGCAATTAAGGAGGAGGATGAAGGCAAAGGTTTAGAGTTATATGGGTTCTGGGACTATCTAGGATTGGGGAAAGGATTGAGGGGGTTGGGCAAATGGGGTAGAGGAGGGTGTCCCCAGTGGTGATGTCTCTTTTGGTGCTAGCCAGGGAGCTGTCTCAGATTGGTTCTGGGATGGCTTGGACCAGAAGAAAGGTTCAGGATAGCAAAGTTTTCCCATGAATGAAAGCTCCAGAGCTTCTGGAAGAACTCACAGGGCCAACCCTCTTTGTTCTTTGCTCAATTATCAATCAATGAACATTTATTAAGTGTCTACTATGTGCTAGGAACTATGTATGCTAAATAGAATACAAAAACAAGTGAAAAAATATTTGCCCTCCAGAAACTTACCATCTATCAGAGAGATAAAATACATACATGCATTCACATCGCTAGGGTTAGGGACATCCCTTACAACCTAGAAAATCTGTGTAAAAAGTTTTGGCCCTCCCTTTGTATCAGAGAAGAAATCTGAATTATGATGATATTAAAAGATAAAACATACTGTTATTATACAATACTATTCATATACTTTATGTATTTCTGAGTTTCTAAACTTTTTCTGTGTTGTCTGGGTCTCTGCAAAACTCCCCCCAAATTCTCATTTAATTTCTTATGCTAATCCTCCATACATCAAACCCCAGTGGGGAAAGTCAAGATGTAGAAGGAATAACTGTATAAATTAAATGAAAACATGTTAATTTAGGGAAGGATCATACTGAGGAGGGGGAGTAATTCCAATTCATTAGCATACTCCATCTTTGGATATCTTCCAGTATCACTAAGTTGAAGATTATGAGCAGAATTCAGGTTTACTCTAACCCATCCCTCCACCTTTTAGTTGATAGCTTCTCTCTAATTTTTCCTTGTAATTCCCCTTTCCCAAGCATTTTTCCTCTGTTGGTTTAGCAATCTTAGCCCCAGATACCCAATTTGAATGCTGCCACATTTGCTAACAAACAAAAACTGGGGAAAGAACGGGAGAGACGACTTTATAACTTCTAACAGTCTTCAGATATATTGGCAGACTTTACATCCATGACCCTAAATTGGTATAACCCAGGATTACAATTCTTTTTTTTTAAATTTTATTTATTTATAATTTTTTTCACAGTATATATGCATGAGTAATTTTTTTTAAACATTATCCCTTGTATTCATTTTTCCAGATTTTCCCCTCCCTCCCTCTACTCCCCCCCCTAGATGACAGGCAATCCCATACATTTTACATGTGTTACAATATAACCTAGATACAATATATGTGTGTAAATACCATTTTCTTGTTGCACATTAAGTATTAGATTCCGAAGGTATAAGTAACCTGGGTAGAAAGACAGTAGTGCTAACAATTTACATTCACTTTCCAGTGTTCCTTCTCTGGGTGTAGTTGTTTCTGTCCATCATTGATCAACTGGAAGTGAATTGGATCTTCTTTATGTTGAAGATACCAGGATTACAATTCTAATCCCATGACTACTGTAATGCGGGCGGACGTAAAAGGACATAAAACACAATTCGTTGTCTAAGAACTTTTAGTTTATAGAGAAAAGCAAGAGGAGAGAATAGAAGAAATTTGCATGGCAATTTTGTTGTGTGTTTGAAAGGAATAGCAAGTTATGCATAGTAAATTTGCAGCTTTATGTACAATCTTTTTAAAAATTATACTATTATAGAAATGCTTGTTTTATTTCATAAATATGTATTA
This sequence comes from Sminthopsis crassicaudata, assembly GCF_048593235.1. Taxonomy (NCBI): domain Eukaryota; kingdom Metazoa; phylum Chordata; class Mammalia; order Dasyuromorphia; family Dasyuridae; genus Sminthopsis; species Sminthopsis crassicaudata. The sequence goes on from NC_133620.1 coordinate 285,707,288, forward strand.
GCATAATAAAAAATAAAAGGGGGAAAAGTCCTAAAGCAGAGATACAAATACCACATGGTAAGGCTATAATTGTAAGAGCAATAGGAAAAGAGAAGGAAGCAAAAAACATGGGAAGGGATAGTCAGGGAAGATTTCATGAAGGACCTGGGTTTCAGCTGCTTCTGAATGATCATAGATCATATGTTTAGCACTAGAGGGCACCTTAGAAATCACCTAGTTTAACCCTTTGATTTTATAAACAAGGAAACTGAGGTCCAGAAAAGGGCAGTCATTTGCAGTTAGAAAATAGCATAACCAGGATTTGGGTCTTGTCCTCTGAAGCCAAATCCCATGTTCTTTATAAGTCTAGGCTGCCTCATGCACTGGAAGGTAAATGTAATTTTAGTTTTTCCTCATCTGCCAGTTCTTTCCTCCCTGCCCCAGAGGCATTAAAGAGAAGGGGGGAAAATTGGGTGGAAGAAAGAAAAGAGGGAAGGAAGATAATACATAGGATGACTGACAGCTCCTTAGTCAGGGAATAATAGGCTGCCTTCTCAACCATGTCAGGAGTTGGGAGCTGTAGGTGGGGGTGGGGGGGGGAGTAGGTGATGGGAGTATGTTTCTCTAGGGGAGTGGAAGGGCAAGGGAGTTGGGGGTGGGCTCCTGGGAGTGAGTCTGGTCACCTACTAGGAGATTTCAGCTTCCTCTGTACAACCCAGCTGGTGGTAAAAACCGTGGGTTGCATCTGTGCTTTTGTCTGAGTGTGGGGGCGGCAGTTTCTAGGTCACTTGTCTGCCTAGGGAAACAGGTCTGGTGGACCCAAAGACTCAGGAAGGTCAGAAAAGGCCTTCTTCTCTCTGATTTCCTCCGAGACAGGCAAAGTTACTCCCATGGGGGACAGAGGCCTCTCTGATCCATATCTCTCTGATCCAGCTGGTCCTCACCAAGGGGCCCGGTGGGGGTGGAGAATACTGCTTACCCATTTATTATTGAGTGTTTGGGGATCTTTGAGAAGTTGGCTGTCTGTGGATCCATAGCAAGAAAGGGGGAGGGTTCAGGGAGATGGGAAGAAGCTTTGTAGTCTCGTGTCAGTATAATGTGATGACAGTGGCCCTGAATTTGGGAATCAAGAAACTGAATTCTTGTGATTTTAGGCGAGTGATTTTCTCTTTCTTGACTTTATTTTCCATCTATAAAATTAAGAGTCTGAATTAGGGGATTTCTAACCCATTTATTCTGTGGTTCCATGGCTACATCATTCCATTCCTATTGAGGTGCCCAAACCTGTGCTACAAGAGAAATAGATGATGTATCATCATACATTTCAGATTCAGAAAGGATGTAAGGTACTATCTCATTTTACAAAGATAAGAGAAGAAAACGGTCTGATTGAATAGATCATTGGACAGATACCTGACACTGTATGCTTAAAGCAGGGAATCAAATCCCATTTCCTCTCTAAAGCTCTTCTTAGTTGTTCCCAACTATTCTGTATCTGTCCTTCTCTACTGATCTTGGTACTTTCCTTTTGGAGAGATATACCATTTTATTAAAGACTTAATAGGTATCAGACTAAATCACCGAAGATACAAATACAAGGAAACAATATAGTCCCTGTCTTCAAGGATCTTATATTCGAACAGGGGAACACAACACAAAGGGGTGCTGGAAAACTTGGGGGAGGCAGAAAATAAAGTCCTATTGAGGAAGTTGTAATATGTGAGCAGAGGCCTAAGATCTGTCAAGAATAAACAAGAAGCTCACTTGTCAGAGACATGGAAATCAAAGGGAGAATCATCTAGTTTCTTGTTCACAGAGTATTTTCTGTATTTCTTAGTGATTCCATTTCTTGCCTCATTTTTTAAACTCTGGGGTCCTTAAGAGCAGGTTCTATGTATTTCTTTTGTCTCCCCACAGTACATTAGACGTAGTGGGCAATCAGTAAATGTTGAATGAATGAGCAAATGAATGAATAAATGTGAACAGTATCAAAATATATGGTGTAGACCAATGGTGTCATACTCAAATAGAAACAAGCCATTAAGCCACACACAAGCATCCCTGCAGGTCCCATATTGATGTAGAAACAACAACAAAACAGAACATAAATAACTCAACCTGTATTCTATTATATATTTATTTAGTTAAATATTTCCCAATTACATTTTAATCCAAATTGCATTCATGGGGAAATGAAACTAATTTGAACTTGAATTAAAATTTGACCTCAGAAATTTATCAGTTGTGTGAATCTAGGCAAGTCACTTTACCTTCGCTTGCCTCAGTTCCCTCTTTGGTACAACAAGAATAATAAGATATATTTTTTAAAAATTTGTGATTCTGTAGTGAGTCTGAGGAGGGCAGTGGTGTCATTAGTAGAAATGAGGAAATTGGAAGTAGGGATAGTTTTAGGGGAAAGATCAATTGGAGTTGAGAAATATTGAACCCAAAGAAGATAATGACAGCACTTGCCAGACTGGATGGTGGAGGTCAAAGATAATGTATGGAAAGTACTTTATAAACCTTAAAGTGTTATATAGATGCTTTTCTTGTGGTGGTTCAATTGTTTCAGTCATTAATCTATTTGGGTTTTCTTGACAAAGATACTGAAGTGGATTGCTATTTCTTTCTCCAGCTTATTTTACATATGAGGAAACTGAGGCAAGCAGGATAAAGTACTTGCCCAAAGTCACAAAGTTAGTGAATATCTGAGGTTGGATTTGAACTAAGGAAGATGAATCTTCCTGACTCCAGATTTAGTGCTCTAACCACTGTGCAACCTAGCTACTTCACGTTATCATCATCATCATCATCATCATCATCATCATCATCATCATCATCATCATCCTTTAAGGATTGTTGTGAGGCTTAAATGAGAAAATAATTGTAAAGCACTTAGCACAGTGCCTGGCACAGAATAAGCACTATATATAAGTGATAGCCATTATAATGATGATCTGGTACACTTGGGAGTGTATAGCCTCTATTTAAAAAGAGTTCAGTAGTCCTAGCCCCAGATACTTAGTAAACCTAAACCCTTAAATGTTGCTATATTCCCTATTAAGCAAGGGTTGGTGAAAGAACAGGGGAGGAGACCTTATAGCTTCCAAGAGATGTGTTGTCAAATTTAAGTCCATGAAACCAAACATTTCATGACGAGTTGTTCACGACAACTGTGATATAAGAGAAGGGAGAGAGAAAAACATAAAGGAAATATAAGAAAAACCTTTGCCCTTAATGAGTTTTTAGTTTAATGAGGAAGGCAAAATTAAAACAGTGGGAAGAGAAATAAAGGTAAAAGACTGGTTGTAAGAGCAATGGTATGGAAAGGGGTGGAAAGAGGCTGTGTTGGAAGCCTCTAGAATAGATAAAAAATACCATCCTGCTCCTCATCTTTGTCTTGCTATTTCTTTTTCTGCTTGTCTGTCTGTCTTTCTCCTTCAGGATAGGAACATTCAGCTTGAATGCTAGGACTGGCAAACATATTCCATCCGTGTCAAATGGGTAAGATCAAAGGCTCCTTCTTCCCTTTACAGAATGTTGGGAAAAGCCAAACCAGCTCTTAGAAGACCAGATATGAATCCACATTGTGACCATTTGGAAATCCAGCCTTGGACAGGGGCCTACAGTTAATCCCTGCCCCAAGACACCCACTGAGGAAGGGCTCAAGAGCTCTAGATAAATTAAGAGATGGAAAATTTTCCTAAAGCACTGTTCTCAAATGAGTTCCCCCTGCTGGATACTGTATGGGACCAAAATAATCATGCTAAGATGTTTTAATTTCCTATATGGCAAATAGCAATAAATATAACTCACATAAACAAAAGCTCTTTGTGGGTTCTTCAATAATTTTTTTGGTACCTTCAATTGGAGTTAAGTGACTTGCCCAGGGTCACACAGCTGGTAAGTGCCTGAAGCCAGATTTGACTTCAGGTACTCCTTATTCTATGGTGCTCTATCTCCAGCACTACCTAAGTTCTTTGATAACTTTTAAAGAGGTCTAAGACCCAAAAGTTTGAGAAGTGCAATCCTAGAGTAAACTCTGGATTTGGGGAAATTGAGCTTTCTGGTCAGGTCAAAAGATTAAATCCTACCCTGAGTACTCAAAGATAGGAAGCCTTGGGCTACAGATAACAACTTGGGTTCCAGTTTACTTTTTCTCTAACTTTCTCTGTTTTTTATACTGTCTGGGTGACTCAGAGCAGACTAAGTCAAAGAAAGTTTAATGTTTGGTTTTTATGGGGGGGAGAGAGGGAAGTTATGGGATAATGTCAACTGTGGACCTCCACAAAGTCCTCTTTCAGTTCCTTACCAAATAGCCCTTGGTCCTTAAAGTTAGTTACGTGAGGGTGAGTTCTAGTAGGTTTTATGAACCTGCAAAGACTTTGAGTATGGAGTTGGTGGTGGTTTATGTTACTGTCCTTTGAAGTATAGCCTAGCTATTAGCTTTATCACCAGAAGTCTGGCCTTCATCTGGTGAAGGAAGACTTGATAAGGAGTTGCAGTTTGCATTGGTGTTTGCATAACAATGAAACTAGAGAAATTATAGGTACATGAAAGGGCTAATTGACCTTCCATGTGCTTTACCCTTCAGAAGTGATCTTTTGTTTTTCTTTCTTTCTTCTTTTTTAATAATAGCTTTTTATTTTCAAAATATATGCAAAGGTAATTTTCAACATTCACCCTTGCAAAACCTTGTGTTCCAAATTTTTTCTCCCTTCTTTCCCCCATCCCTTCCAAACAGCAAATAATCTACTATATATTATACATGTACAATTCTTTTAAACGTATTTTTCCATTTTAATGATCATTTTTAAATCATAGCTTTTTATTTTCAAACTACATGCAAAGATAGTTTTCCACATTCACCCTTGCAAAAAACAATTCTCTCCTTCCCTTCTCTCCATCCTCCTCTCCTAGACAGCAAATAATCCAGTCCCCCTCCTTTTTCCCCCCTCTCCCTTCCATCCCAGTTTGGCTCTCAAGAAGGGGAACTGAGGTAGGGAAATATCGTTAATTCTGAAGGAGAAAAGGAAGTTAACTCTAGGCTTGGGGGGAATTTGTCTTTGAGTACTCATTTCTAGGCAGCTAAATAGTGTAAGTGAATGGAGCATTGGACCTGGAGTCAGGAATTAAAATCCAGCCTTACAGACTTACCCTAGCTGTGTGACCCTAGGCAAGTCACTTTATCGTATTTGCCTCAGTCTCCTTATATATAAAATAAACTAGAGAAGGAAATGGCACACCACTGCAGTATTTTTGTCAAGAAAATCCCAAGTGGGGTCACAAAGAGACAGATGTAACTGAAATAAATGAATAATAGCAAAAGTTGCTTCTAAAAAGCAATATAGCACAGTGGAGAGAGGATGTTGGATTTGAAATCAGGTATCCCTGACTTCAAATCTGAGTTCAGGTTCTGCCTGTCACTGAAATCATTTAAGATCTTTGTGCCTCAGACAATTCTTTGGGTTACTTAGTGCTAGATTATTCTGCTGCTGCTGGCAGGGAAATTTCTGAGCTGAGGAAATCCCAGATCTGAGATGTATCGAGTCCCTTCTGGTTTACACATTTCCTAAACGTTCAAGGAGACTTCTTTCTCTGGGGGTATGGCTGGTCTGCAGACAGTGCTGGGATGAGGAAGGGGAGTGGTAGGAAAGAAAGAGGCTGCCTTGGTTGCGGGTGCCCATTGTCTAACACCAGCTCTTTCCCTTTCTCAGCGGGGTCCCTGGGAAGAAGTGTGGTACCATTATCTTGTCAGTGGAGGAGCTGAGCAACTGCAGGGTAAGTGAGGTGGGGGAAGGCCTGCGAGGGGAGATCCCTCTGGACCAGCTGACTTCAGTGAATGAGGCCAGGTGGTCTTTCTATGGAGCAGGAAAGCCACAAGGGTTCTTGGGGGGTGGGGGGGGAACAAAGCCCTTCATTCCAACTCGGACTGCTTTTCACATTTTCTGAAGCAGAGTTTGTCTGTGTTGTCAACAACTCAGGCAGGCAGATTTGCCTTTTCTGTTTTAGCATCTGGCCAGAAAAGAGTTTTCTTGAGGGTTCGGATGCAGTCTGGGAGAGGACAGGGAACAGCCTCTTAATTAACATTTATTTTTCCTACCTCTTGATGCCTAACATGGGATTCTGCAATCAATTAGTCAGTCAATGAACTGGCAATTATTAAAAACCTATGATTATGATAGATGCTGGGATATAAAGATAAAGAGATAACAAATAACAAAACTGTGGATTTTATATGAAATTATAAAAATAACATAAAATAAAGAAATAAAAAAGAAATCTGTCCTTTAGAAACTTGTATCCAACTTCCTACTATATACAGGAGGAAATAAATGCTTGTGGTGGTTTTCTTTTTTTTAAAATCTCATATATAGCTTCCAGGATAGGAGGACAGAAGTGTTTTTGTTCTTTGTCTCTGTCTCTGTCCGTGTGTGTGTGTGTGTGTGTGTGTTGTGTGTTTTGGGTGAAACAATCTTTCATTCCATCCTGTCTTTTAATCTTCTATAAACTAGACAAAAGGCAGGAGGAGACAGAGGGTCCGGGTGAGACTGATCAGGAAAAAGTCCTCAGGATAATCCTGATTTTGTCTTAGGGAACTGGCTTCCTATGCAGAGTGATGTGAATTGGAGGAGAGGTGGGAGGGGCAAATTGGGTGGTGGTAGTAGGAGAAGTTGATTAAACTTGGAAACTGGGATTTCCAGGGAATGGTCTCAACCCACAGAAAACTGGAGCAAGAGAATGAATGAAGTAGGAGTAGGAAAGGGAAGGAGAAGTAATCACATAGTCTAGACTTCTTAGCTCTGCTTTGGAGAAGTAAGCCAGATATTTGCACATACATGCCAGTTCTGGCACTTAGTAGCTATGTGACTGATGCTCCCTGTAAAATGGGCTCAATAATATTTGCTCATGGGGTTGTAGTATTTAAATTGCATTGTAAATGTTATAGTGCTATATATAGTGCTATTGATAATAATAATGATAATAAACCTTTAAGCACCATAAGCATGTAACCAATTATTTACTTTCAGTACCATTTATAAAGCACTGTCCTAGGTGTTGTGGAGAATTTTAAAAGGGGAAAGTGTAGATCGGAGACTGCCCGCTGGACTCGTTGGTAGAGATCCTGGATTTAGATTCTGGCTTGGCCACTTAATAGCTGTATGACTCTTGGGAAGATTGTTTCATTTTTCTGGACCTCTTTCCCACTGTAAATTAAAGGGCAAGGAGAGGGAAGAGAACAAACATTCCTTAAGAACTTACTCTGTGTCAGGTACCATTCTAAGTGCTTTGCAAATATTATCTCTTTTGATTCTTACAACAATCCTGTGAGGTACAGTTATTTCCCCTCATTTTATAGTTGAGGAAACTGAGGCAAACAGAGATCAGGTAACTTACTCAGAGTCAAACAGCTAATAAGTGTCTAAAACCATATTTGAACTCAGGTCTTCCTGATTCTAGGCCTGGCACTCTTTGCATTGTGCCACCTAGGTGAGAGCTGGCAAAAATAGATACTTAATAAATATTTATTGATTGATTATAAATAGAGGAGAAACACATAGTCACAAGGTTGCTGATCTGGTTTTTGAATCCTAGGTTCTCTCACTTTAAATAAAATGTTATTTGTATTATCACACACCATCTCTACTTATTTTGAACTCTAATCTCTCTGCTTCCAGGTCCAAGAATTGGAATTCATATAAGTTTTCCTACCTCATCCATTATCATTTTATAAGTTTTAATTATATCTCTGGGACCTTCCCCCAGCTGCCAATTTTCCAAACTGCAAAGATCTAATTTGTTTTTTCATCTCTATTAGAAGCCAGCTTTCCCTTCCACCCCACTCATCACTCCCCTACTCAATTTTCTTGATTGTTTTAGCTCTCCTTATATAGTTCCATTAAGCTCTTCTTATCCTAAAACACTCTCAAGGAAAGTAGATTGAATCTTGGCACCTGATTGAATTAAAGTAATTGTATGTGAATGGTTTTTCTTATGTCATATTGGTGAAACATCCCCTGAGAAAGAGAAAAGGGCAGACTTCCAGAGATGCATCAAGGCTCTGCCAAAAGGAGCATTTCCTGATCACATGAATAAATTCTACCCCAAATGAAAACTATACCTGATATAAGGAGAGAGACAGAGACAGAGTCACAGAGACAGAGACAGAGACGAAGAAAGAGACTGAGAAAAGCCAAAAAAGTTTTAATGGTATTCATACATATTATTACAAGTTTTGACAAGATGTACTAGACACTCACAAGTTTGTCATACATGATTATTATAGCCTTCAAGAGCCAAGGCTGACCTCCATGTCAGGCTGAGATATTGGAGAAGGATACATTTCTCACATGAATAAAAACTACAGCCTGAATTTGTCAGAAATGACCCAGTTTATTCTGCAGAAATGACCTGTTTATCTGCCTTCAGGGCAATCCTTGATAGATAGAGAGAGCTCATCAACAGAGGGCAAAGTAGCAGGTGCTGAACAATTCACCTAGACTCTCCATCCACCATGTGGTGACTGGATTGTGATCTGTATTGATGGAGTCAGGAATACTGACACTGATGAAATCATGGTGCTTGAATTAGTGAATAAATATACCTGTACACACATAATGAAAACTACAACTCTCTATAGTAAACAAGTCAAGTCAATAAGCAATTATTAAGAGAGAGAAAGAGAGAGAGAGAGAGAGAGAGAGAGAGAGAGAGAGAGAGAGAGAGAGAGAGAGAGAGAGGAGAGAGAGAGAGAGAGAGAGAGAGAGAGAGAGAGAGAGAGAGAGAGAGAGAGAGAGAGAGAGAGGAGAGAGAGAGAGGAGAGAGAGAGACAGAGAGAGAGAAAGAGAGAGAGAGAGAGAGAGAGAGAGAGAGAGAGAGAGGAGAGAGAAAGAGAGACAGAGAGAGAGAGAGAGAGAAGAGAGAGAGAGAGAGAGAGAGGAGAGAGAAAGAGAGACAGAGAGAGAGAGAGAGAGAGAGAGAGAGAGAGAGAGAGAGAAAGGAGAGAGAGAGAAAGGAGAGAGAGAAAGGAGAGAGAGAGAGAGAGAAAGGGGAGAGAGAAAGAAAGGAGAGAGAGAAGAAAGGAGAGAGAGAAAGGAGAGAGAGAGAAAGGAGAGAGAGAGAAAGGAGAGAGAGAGAAAGGAGAGAGAGAGAGAAAGGGAGAGAGAAAGAAAGGAGAGAGAGAAAGGAGAGAGAGAGAAAGGAGAGAGAGAGAAAGGAGAGAGAGAGAGAAAGGAGAGAGAGAGAGAGAAAGGAGAGAGAGAGAGAAAGGGAGAGAGAAAAGAGAGAGAGAAAGAAAGGAGAGAGAGAAAGGAGAGAGAGAGAAAGGAGAGAGAGAGAGAGAGAGAAAGGAGAGAGAGAGAGAAAGGAGAGAGAGAGAGAAAAGAGAAAGGAGAGAGAGAGAGAAAGGAGAGAGAGAGAAAGGAGAGAGAGAGAGAGAAAGGAGAGAGAGAGAAAGAGGGAGAGAGAGAGAAAGGAGAGAGAGAGAAAGGAAAGAGAGAGAAGGAGAGAGAGAGAGAAAGGAGAGAGAGAGAGAAAGGGGAGAGAGAAAGAAAGGAGAGAGAGAGAAAGGAGAGAGAGAGAAAGGAGAGAGAGAGAGAAAGGAGAGAGAGAGAGAGAAAGGAGAGAGAGAAAGGGGAGAGAGAAAGAGAGAGAGAGAAAGAAAGGAGAGAGAGAAAGGAGAGAGAGAGAAAGGAGAGAGAGAGAGAGAGAGAAAGGAGAGAGAGAGAGAGAAAGGAGAGAGAGAGAGAAAGGGGAGAGAGAAAGGAGAGAGAGAGAAAGGAGAGAGAGAGAGAGAGAGAAAGGAGAGAGAGAGAAAGGAGAGAGAGAGAAAGGAGAGAGAGAGAGAGAAAGGAGAGAGAGAGAGAGAGAGAGAGAGAGAGAGAGAGAGAGAGAGAGAGAGAGAGAGAGAGAGAGAGAGATGGCCCTCGATAGAGGATTTGAAGTCAGTAAGAGTCATCTTCATGAGTTCAAATCTGGCCTCAGACACTTATTAGCTGTGTGACCCTGGGCAAGCCACTTAATCCTGCTTGTCTCAGGTCCTCATCTGTAAAATAAGCTGGAAAAGAAATGGCAAAGCTCCAGCATCTTTGCCAAGAAAACCCCAAATGGAATCACAGAGTTGGGCATGATTGAACCACAGCAATAACAAAGAGAAAGATACATAAAAATACAATGATGGAGAGTTCTTTAGCCATTCAACAAGAAATAAATAAAAGGCTTCTCAGCCAACAGGTGGTCCACTTAATGGATGTCATACAGTAAGTAATCCAGTAAAGAAAAACTATTTTATGGAAAGCATTACAACTAGAAGTATTATTAAGAGTAATAAAGAGTTGGTTACAGAGTCCAACCATCCCATCTCCAACTAGAGATGTATATAAAGAGACTACTTACAGTTACCAATGATTTTATTGCATCTTTAATTACAAACCGGTTTTTTAAAGACCTAAATCTCAAGGATTAGTGAATGATCGAAAGTATTTATATTAAGATGCAATGATAAATCTACTTATGTAATACATGTGATGCAAATATTAAAGCAACAATTATTTAAGTAGCTTGAATACCATTCCTTGACTGATGTCTTATGAATAAACTGAAACTTGAAAAACAAACCCTCTCCCCTCAAAACAAACATTTATTAAGGACCTACTATGTGCCAAGGAACTAAGAAGCTAAGTGCTGAGAATACAAAGAAAGGTAAAACAAAATAAAAAACCCTTTCCTCTTATTATCCAATGGAGAAGATAACATTCAATCACCTATGAACAAATAAGATACAGACAGATAAGTTAATTGAGGATAGTCTTAGAAAGAAGGCACTAGTATTAAGGGTGATAGGAAGAGGCAGCGGAGTGGATAGAGCACTGGTCCTGGCGTCAGGAGGAGCTGAGTTCAAATATTGCCTCAGATACTTACTAGCTGTGTGATATATAATAAGTCACCCCTACTGCCTCAATTTAAAAAGATGATAAGAAAAAGCTTCTATAATTCTTTTTTTATGTTAAATCTGTGGCAATTCTTCTATATGTATTTCCACATTTATCATACTGCACAAGAAAAATCAAATCAAAAAGCAAAAAAATGAGAAACTTCTATAACTCTTAAAATGCTTTCCTTAAAAATGATCTTAGGAGTTGGTCAGGCAAATATTGCTATTCCCATTTTACAGAAGAGAAAACAGAGGCTCAGGAGCTTAAATGAGTTGCCCAGAATCATTGGGCTATATGTATCAGAGTTGAAATTTGAACATATCTCTCGTTTCCAAATCCAGTGCTTCTGGTACCACAGTACCTCTCTGGCAGCTCTAGAATGCAATACACTTGGGTGGCCTGGGTTGTGGAAAGGACCACAGGTAAATTGTAGGTTGGGTTCTAGAACAGTGGCGTATGAAGGGTGAAGAGGAACACGGAAAAATACATAGCCAACACATCACTACCAAGAAGCCACACCATTATATTCTGATATTGTTCTACTGCCCTTCTGCACCTCCTAGCTTCCAGACTCAAAAACTTCCAGACATCTGTGATTAATCTCTTCTTAGGTTGCAGGATAAATGAGTTGGTGTAGTCTTCCTTGATGGTATCTCCATCTGTTCCTTGGCTGGAGGCTTTGCCAAGGCCATCAGGATGTCCTCATCAAATATCTACAGAAAGAGGCTGCTTCTCTGGGTCTTCCCTTATATCAACCCTTGCCCTCACTCTCTTAGCTCATGACATTTTCCATACTTGTATTCTTTTTAAAATTGTTTTCTTTTTTTCTGGTTATACATGTACATTAATTTTAATACACATTTTTTATGAATCATATGGGAGAGAAAAATCAGAATAAAAGGGGGAAAAACAGAAGAAAAAACATGAGTATAGCATATGCTGATTTATATTCAGTCTCCACTGTTCTCTCTCTGGATGCAGATGGCATTTTCTATCTAAAGTCTATTGGGATTGCTTTGGATTACTGAACTATTGAGAAGAACCAAGTCTTTCATAGTTGATCATTGTACAATCTTGCTCTTACTGTCATACTTGTATTCTTTACTCTCCTTATAAGTAGTTCTACTCTAGTTTGGACCCTATTACCTCTCATTTGGATACTATATATTCTCTCCATTTTTTCCTTCTCCAAGACTCCCTCCATCTACCACATTTATATTCCTAAAAACACAGATTTAATGAAGACCTCTCTACTTCAAAAATCTTCAATGGCTCCCAATTGCCTCTGCAATAAACCTATCTAAAACGCATAGACATCTTTAATTTGACTTTTAAGTCCTCCACAATTTGGTTCTTTTCTAATTTTCCAAACTTCTTTTACATTACTTTCCTTCATGCACCATCCATTTCACTCAAATTGCCCTGCTAGCTGTTCCATAAGTAAACACACATATATGCATGCATGTATGTATATGCACATATATGTACACCATAACACATACATACACATATATGGAATCCATTTGTTGTAGCAGCTTGACTCCTAGACTTGAGTTAATCCTGCTTCAGATACTTAGCAGCTGTGTGACCCTGGACAAATTATTTGATCTCTCTTGACTTGTTTTCTCAGTCTGTAAAACGAGGATAAGGATAGCACTTTAGGAAAGATATATGAGATAGGTCTAGATAAGGATAGATAAAAAGAGATAAGAAATGTAAAGAGCACTTTTGTAAAAGTTAAAGCTATATAAGCACTATGACTACATAGGTAATCTCCCATGCCGGGAAGGTACCCCCACTTTCCACTTCTGCCTTATAGAGTCCCTGTCTCCCCTTAGAACTCAACTGTGCCATTTCTCAACCTCCAGAACTCCTTCCCTCTTGAAATTATTTTGTATTTTCCTAATTGTGTTCATGTTGTAGCCTCCCACTAGAATGCAAGACTGTCTTACTTTTGTCTTTGTATTGCCAGTGGCTGGTAGGTGCTTAATAAATGCTTGGAGATTGCTTAATTAATTGATGCTGTGGAGGAGAGTCTCATCCAGGAATGGGTTGGACTAAAGAGTCTCTAGTTAGTCAGTCAGTAAGTATTTTTGTTGTTGTTTAGTCAGTTAGTGGTATCTAACTTTTTGTGACCTCATTTGAGGTTTTCTTGGGAAAGATACTGGAGGGGTTTGCCAAAGATCACTTTACAGATGAGGAAACTGAGGCACACAGTGAAATGATTTGACCAGGATCCCACAGCTAGAGGGCAGATTTGAACTCAGTAAATTCTAACTTCAGAGCCAGCATTCTATTCATTGTGTCACTTAATTGCTTCATTTGTCAAATAAGCTAGAGAAAAAAATGACAAACCATTCCAGCATGTTTGCCAAGAAAATCCAAATGAGGTCACAAAGAGTTGGTCATGACTGAACAATAAGCATTTAGATACCCGCTCTATGCTAAGTACTGAGGATCCAAAGAAAGGGGGGAAAGGGGGTGGAATATTGTTGAGATTTTGTGAATCTTGCGCCTGCTATCTTTCTACCCATGTGATTTATGGTCCTCAGTTTCTTCCTCTGTAAAATGACAGCATTGGACTGGTTGACCTGAGAGACCCCTTCCCGCTCTGACATTTCACGGTCCATTGTACGCAAATTGCTGGGATGTAAGGGACAGACAGGGCCTGGCATCTGGATTCTGAGACAAGCTTGTTGACTCCAATCTGGTGACTTCCATGCCTACTGGTTTTCTTGACCCTGGCTGTGTACCAGTTCCTGCTTCTGTGGTATTGCTATTCCTGGAAGAGGGGACAGGCATGGGGAGGGGGGAGAGCAGCCAAGGGTGGCTTGACAGCCTTGAGTCTTTGTGAAATCAAAGCCCATATTATACTCACAGACTTTAGGAAACAGTCCAATTTCATGTATCAGAGTTCAGGGAATAGTTCTGTTAGGATAAGAGAGAGAATGGACTGCAACCTTTCTTTCTTTAGGGTTCTCAGGCTTAGAAAGGTCTTTCCTCCCAACAACTCTCTAAGTCAGGAATGCAAGTATTACTGTTCCCACTTCATGGAGGAGGAAATTTGGGCTAAAAGAGATCATATGCCTGGCCATATCGGAAGGAAAGAAAGGAAATATATATATACACACTCCAGACTTCACAATTATTATCTCATTTGATCTTTACAACAGTTAGGAGAATTATGTTTTGTTTCCATTTTGCAGATGAACAAACTGAGGCAGACAGAAGTTAAGTGACTCATGTAGGGTCTCATAGCTAGTAAGATCTGAGACCAGATTTGAATGAAACTCTTCTTGACTCAGGTCCAGAGATCTATCCATTAAGACACATAGCTGCCTCTGGATCAAAATCAGAGAAACTGAATTTAAGACTTTATCCTGCCATTTACTAGCCATTTGACCTTAGGCAAGTCCCACCACCTAGGGATCTCAGTTTCTTCTTCTATAAAACAAGGTGGTTGGATTACATGGCCTGTGAAATCCTTTCTAGTTCTTTTTTTTCTGATTATACATATACATTAATCTTTTTAAAATAAATATTTCTTTATGAATTATGTTGGAAGAGAAAAATCAAAGCAAAAGGAAAAAATGAGAAAAATTAAAACAAAAGAAAATTTTTTAAAAAAATGAACATAACTTAGATTTTCATTGTTAATTTACATTCAGTCTCCACTTTCCAGTTCTTAATCTATGTAAGATCCAAGATTGAATTCAAGTGTACTCCTCCAGGTCCTGCACTCTCTTCTGGACAGCGTCAGACAGAGGGTGATGGTAAAGATCTTAGAGAGCCTAGATTGTGCCAGCTGGGTACTATTGAGAGCTGACCATGACCCACTCATAGTTGGGACTCTGAGAACTTAATGTCATCATGCAAATACCCATTGTTTTAGTTCTGGATTCTGTTTTCCTTTCAGGTTTGATTAACATGGTATTGTTCTTTGGGAGTCTCTGGGCTGGGACTTAAAAAGACCTGAGCCCTGGTCTCTATCCCAGCCTTTATGTGGAACTATGGGTATGCAACAAATTCTGTGCCATTCAAACAATATCTAGTAAACACTAGTAAAACAGTTAATTTAGGTGGATTGTAGGAAAGTTAGCCATTTAAATGATTAACAAACAATTTGGTTTTTAAATGTCTATTACTGGCTAATTAGAAACTTAATTGGAACTCTTCTAAGAAACCTCAAATTTATTCATTTCTCCCTCCCATTGACTCTTTGTATAAAAAAGAGTAATTTTTGAGTTACTTTGACATCTTTTTGAATCCAATGTGATTCAGGCTGGTCCAGTGGCTCATACTTAGGAGTATAACAAAAGAAGAAAGACACTTGTACACCAAAAAGAGGTCTATTTTTTTTTTTTTGGCAGCAGGATTAAGGGGTTGCCGTAATCATGATTGTCTAACTTCCTATTTGCGACTCATCCTACTACTATCTCATTGCCCAAAGGGGTTTCCCAATATAAATTTCTGTCTACACTTAGGAAGATAGAATCAAAAGATCTGTATTTTTCATTATCATTTTATTAGCTCTGAGTCTCTAGGCAGAGACATTGCTTCTGGCAAAACACCTTAGTGTTCGATTAAACTCTATTTTTTGACTGGTGTTCCCCTTAGTTGCCTCCACTTTCTCTTTTCCCTCAAAGTGCATCTCAAATAACATGTTCATAAAGACAATAAACATTTAAAACAACAACAGTGACAAAAAGTAGATGGACTTTCTCTGTGCTCAGAGGAAAATGCTTCAGGCTTTTATGAAATAAAGAGAGAAAAGAAATATAAGATTACAGATCTTGGGAGATCTATAATCCAGTCCAGTCCAGTCTGTAGTCTACGTAGGACAACTTCTCTCCTGGCTTTCTGTCCAAAGACCTATCCCCTTTCTTTGTGACATTTGTCTCTTCCTGCTCTTCCATTCTCAATTCTATATGCTTTCTTTCCTCCTTCCTTCTCTCCCTCTCTCCTTTCTTTCCTTCTTTCCTCCCTTCTTCCCTTCCTTCCTTCTTCCCTCATTTCTTTCCTTCTTTCATTCCTTCCTTTCATCCTTCCTTCTCTCCTTCCTTCCTTCTCATCTTCCTTTAATTTTATATGTGTGTATATATATGTGTGTGTGTGTGTGTGTGTGTGTATATACATACACACACATATATATGTAATATAATATCTATGAATAAATATAGAGCAAAGAGAATCATAGAGGTGGGGACATCAGAAAAAGCTACCTAGAGGAGACTTGAGCTCTTATGCAGAGATATATAAGATGGGCAGCTAGATGATACAGTGGATAGGGTTTCAGGCCTGGAGTCAGGAAGATGTGTTTTTCTGGGTTCAAATCCAGTTTCAGACACTTATTAACTGTGTGATCTTAGATAAGTCAATTAACCCTGCCTCATTTTTCTTATTTGTAAAATAAGTGGAAGATGGAAATGTCAAACCTCTCTGGAATCTTTGCCAAGAAAACCATAAAAGAAGTCACAAGGAGTCAGTCATGACTGAAACAACTAAACAATGAATATGTTTGGAAAGAGAGATTGGAATCAGGTTGTGAAGGATTTTACATACCCAACAGCTTTGTATCTGATCCTAAAGATAATTAGTTATTTAGTCAATAAACATTTATTAAGCATCTATTATGTGCCAATAATAATTGCCAGTAATAAGCCTTGAAGATACAAAGAAAAGCAAAAGACAGTCCCTACTCTTACTGTCTAATGGGAAAAATATGCAAAAATTATTTACAGGATAAATTAATAGTAATCTCAGAAGGAAAACACCAGAAGTAAAGAAAGGCTTCCTCTAAAAATGGTACTTGAAAGAAGTCAGGAGATGGAGATAGGAAAAGAATTCTAGGCATGGGGGAACAATAGGTAAAAATGTCTGGAGCTAGGAGAGGGAGTATATCATTCAAGAAACAGCCAGGAGATCAGTTGCACTGGTTAGAAGACTACATAGGGTATCTAAGAACACAGAGAAGAAAAGTGGAAAGGAAAGGGGAAACAAGTTATGAAAGTTATAAATATCCAAGGATTTTATTTTATTTTTATGTTAAGTGTGCAGTTCTTATATATTCCCACATTTATCATGCTGCACAAGAAAAATCTGATCAAAAAGAAAAAAGAAAGAAAGAAAACAAAAAGCAAGCAAACAACAACAAAAAGGTGAAAATGCTATGTTGCGATTCACATTTAGTTCTCACAGCCCTCTCTCTGGGTACATCACAAGACCATTGGAGATGGCTAGAAAAGAGCCAGGTCCCATCAGAATTGATCATCATATAATCTTGTTATTGCTGTGTACAATGTTCTGGTTCCACTCACTTCACTCAGCAACAGTTCATGTAAGTCTCTCCAGGCCTTTCTGAATTAAGGTGACTGGAGTCTTGGGCCAGAGAGAGACATTGTCCTGTGATTTAGGAACATCACAATCTTTGTGAATTTCCCTTTCAACATCTATAAAAATTTTTGTAATGATAATAGTCTACCAATTCCTCATAGAGCTGCTGGGAGGCTCAAATGAGATAAGATAGACTTTAAAGGGCTTTTGTGCAGCTGAGTTTTTATTATTATTCTTAGCCCCATTTTATGAGTAAGGAAACTGAGGCTTAGAGAAAATAAACTATTTCCTAATTGTTGCATATGATGGCAGAGATCAAACTGAAATCCTGTCTCCAAGGCCAATGCCTTTTTTCACCAAAGCACACCAAAAGAGCTATTCATCCATCTAGTGATTACCAACTAACAATGGAGGGCAAACTGCCAGTGGATGTACAATCTCAGCCCCATTTTCATGCCTGCTGTTATTCATGACCATCAGTCAGACACCAAGAGTAGATAACCATCATATAACCTATTGTTTTATTAATCTCTGTATATCAAATGTGGGCCATTATGGAGAAAGTCTGTCTTTGTTTAGCTTGGCAGTCATCCTGGATATCAGTTTATAACTAACAGAGTTTTTAGTTGGAGTCTCAATAATGCAAATTACCCTATTGTGTTTGTGGCTAATGTCAGCATCGCTATATTGTATCAGGAAAACAAAGTCATCTTGAATAATAAAATATGACAGTGCCTCTTATCTCTAATGCTCCTGGGGGAAGAGGTATATGAGATGTTGTATATAACAGTTTTCTTCCTCTTACCTCATCCTTTATTTTTCTCCTTGATAAGTGTGTTGTTCACTTATTACTGTGAAAAGAAATCTGGCCTGGGAATCCAAAGACTTGAGATTTCAACAAAATAATATTTGTAAAGCTCTAGATAATCATGAGTTCTTAATTAAGTAGAGGATCAGGAGTCTGGATCTGATTGTTGTTATTTGACTCTTCATGAGCCCATTTGGGATTTTCTTAGCAAAGATATTGAAGTGATTTGCCATTTCCTTCTCCAACTATTTTTTTACAGGAAACTGAGTCAAATGGGGTTGAATGATTTGCTTAGTCAAACAATCAGCAAGTGTCTGAGACCAGATTTGAGCTCAGGAAGAAAAGTTGAGTCTTTCTGACTCCAAGTTCAGTGCTCTGTACCAATTTAGTTGCCCTTACAGCTAAAAGGAAAAATCAAAGGTCATATAGACAGGGATGTGCTGGAGATAGTGAGCATTTACACCTAGAAATTGGCAACTACTATAAATCCAGTCTTGATTTATTGTTTTGTTGATTGCCTCAACTGAAGAACGTGAGAAAATGTTGATGCAGATTAATCTTAAAAGTGTGTCACGTATACATTTTTGAAGGGGATCCTTTAAGTTAAACATTTACCAGAACACCCTAGTATACAACCTAATCCCTTCGTTTTACAAATAAAGATACTGAAGCCCAGAAAGGTTAAGTAGCTTGCCAAGGTCACAGAGTGAGGGAGGCAGTTTGGGGCTATGGAGATGGGCAACTATAGGATATAGGGCTGAACCCTGGCTGGAGCTTATTACCTGAGAGAATTTTGGTAAATCATTTACTCCCTGTGGACTTTAGCCTCACATTTTGAACACCAGAAACTGAAAGAATAGTGATACTAAAGACAGAAATAATGACGCTAGCTGGAACAAGTTTAATGAGAAAGAACATAAGTTTTAATTTGAGCATTTTGAGTGTGAAGTGCCAATGGGACTAAGACAGTATTTTTTAGGGATAAGTTGAGATATGGGTCTGAGCTCAGAAGAGAAGTAAGGGCTGGCTGAATGAATGAATGAAAAGGAATCTTGTAAAATAAATCCTGATTTCTTCAGTGACTTCTTTCATGAAAGGTCAATTCTAGTCTTAGGTTCCTGGGCTCCTGAGAGACTAAAGGACTCACATGGGATCATACAGCTAGTAGGTATCTGAATAGGAGCTTGAACACAGAATTTTCTGAGTCCAAGAATGGATCTATGCACTGGACCATACTGCTTCTCTCATCAAGCTTTACTGAATTTAATCTAGCTTTTCTTCAACGAGTAAGATCATTATTAGGAAGATTAATTATTGTTCTGGTTAAGTTGCCAATGTCTGTGGTTCTCTCACCTCATTTAAATGGCCCCAAGTTACCAGATTTTATGTATAACTGTGACTGCTTGGAATAGATTTTTCTGTCTCCTCCTTTCTTGGAAGGCTATAAGTTGTCATTCCTTTTTCCTATTGGGTTTCCTTCTGTAGCAATCCCTTCTTCAATGCAAATGAGGTCCATTGAACTTTAATGCACATGCTCTGAGCCTTTTTATCCCCATGCTCGTTGGTTTCCAGCTGTGTTCCAGATGACTGAGCTGGCCAAGGGGAATAAACATGGACATCTTGCCCAAATGATACTTCATATTTACAAGCCATAGAACCTAGAGCTGGAAGGGACTTCTGAGATCAATATATGGAAATTCATAGCTGATAAAGCACTTTTCTGCATTGATCTCACAACATTCACTCAATAGTTGACAAATATTTATTAGGCTCTTAAAGTATGCAGACTACTCTGAGAGGCACACGGGAGACATAGTCCTTGCCCTCAAGGAGCTTACATTCTTCTGGGGTGGTAAGGGTGGTGGCGGCAACATGTTACTAAATAATTATATATAGTACTCGGAACAAAAAAAAAAAAAAAAAAGTGATGGAAAAGGGAATCTGAAGCCTAAAAGAATCAGAGAAGACTTCATGAAGGAGGGGTCCCTTGAGCTATCATTTACTAATTACAGTATCACATTACTACATAGTCATGAAATCCTACAATTTTAGATATCATTAAACCCAGCCCCTTCATTTTAAAGACTGATACCTAGAAGCTGGGAAGAAGTGAATAGCAAAACTAGCACGTAGGCCTCCTAACCTTCAGCTTAGAGCTCTCTTTATTACATCAAGATATCTTTCAAGTTGGTATCAGTATTGTCAAAATCAGGTGGAATTCCACAAAAGGCTTTGGACCTTATTGTTAAATTTTCCTTGTCTGTATTTAAAAACACTAGAAATCTGGCCATGATTTATTGTATCATTCATTGTTTAGACTTAAGAAAGCAATGGAGAATGTTAATAATGCAGATTAAATTTAAGTGCATATCAATTATATTTTATATAATTTTAAAATTATATATATTTTATATCATATATTAAATATATTTTACATAATTTATATAATGATATATTATATGCCTATTTTAAAAAATATATACATATATAAATTTAATGTAGTATATAAATTTATTTCCAAAAAAGTTCAAAATGAATAAAAAACAAATAAACAAAAAAAAATGGATTCAAATTTCACCTCAGCAGCTTTCTTATTTATTTCTCTAATCTTCAGTTTATTCATCTTTAACATATGGGGAAGTAATGCCTGTACTTCCCAGTAGTCAAGGGATTGTTGTGAGTGAGCAACCAATGAGATAATGTATGTGAAGCACAATATAAATGTCAGCTCTTATTATGCTCATCAGGAAATGTCTTGCAGGCAGGGTAGCTCCCCCCTACCAAGAGTTGTCTTCTCTGTTAAGCGTGGGATGATAACAACTGCAACTTTCCAATTGAGAGAAGAGAATCCAAGTCTAGGCAAAGAAGATGGACTTCGTGCCCAGTTCTAGCGTTCTGGGTCAAGAATTTGTTTTCTTTTTGTCTCTCTGTCTCCAATATAAATCCTTGAATATAGTAAATACTTAATGCGTGCTTACTAGATTGTGCTGGAATTCAACAACTATTAAGTATGAACTCTGTACAGAATGCTGTATTAGGCCCTCGGGGCAGATATAAAACTCAAATTACATTGCTCTTGTCTTTGTGATAATAGTTTCCATTTACATGGCTCTTTAAGGCTTGCAAAAGGCTTTTCTCAAATGAATGTTGTGAGACAGGTAGTACAAAAATTATTGTCCCCATTGTGTAGATGAGGGAAGGGGCAGCTAGGTGATATAGTGGATAGAGCAGTGATCTAAGATTCAGGAAGATGAGTTCAAATCACTTAATCCCTACAGTTTCTCCTCTGTAAAATGGGAACACACTGTCAAAGTGGCAAGTCATTCAGATATCTTTGCCAAGAAAACTCTGCCGACAAAATGTCTATGGGGTCATGTAGAGTCGGACATGACTGAAGGATGAACAACAATAGGGAACTGAGGCTCAGAGGTTAAGTCAATCATTGGTGGTTATGTAGCTATTAAGTGGGAAAAATAGGATTTGAACCCAGTTCTTCTAACCCGAAATCCAGTACTCTTTCCATGATACCGCATTGCTTCTCATTTAACTTGTAGCCAAGTGCAACACCTATACAGTATAGGAATGCATATGTTTAAAAGAGTAAGAGACCTTAGAGACTATCTTGTCCAATTTTTGTTGATGGTACACCATTTTTCCAGTCTTGTACACTCACAATTCAGAGTCATCCTTTATTCTTGCTTCTTCCTCACTCCAATCAGTTACCAGGTCCTAACACCTGACAACATTGCTGGCAAACATCCCTTTCACAGGACCAGAAATCATTCTTCAGCACCTTATTAAGCACATGAGAGCAGTGCAAAGAAAGTGTTGTGTGAGATCCAAGGGACACAGCCTGGACAAAGGCGTGGAGGTGGGAGAATGTAGTGAATTCTGAGACATTCCATGAGTGCTGGTGACCTGTGTGTGACTTCCCCCCCCCCCCCATGGATTGCTTCTAGGTTAGCCTGCAAGATCTTTCACATTAGATCCTATTATAAGGAGGTTCTGAGTTCTATGTGGCTAGAATGGAGGCTTTTCCAATGAAAAAGAAATTTAAGGAAGGTTAGGGACTGTTTCATTTTTGGTTGGGCATCTCCAGTGATAGCACAGTATTTGACACACTTTGGAGGTGGGTTTGGGGTTTTTGGGAGATATCTGGAGTATGGATGGGATCAAGACCAAACCAAAGAGAAATTTCCTATGCCAGTGCAGCTCATGAAGACCAGTTTTGTCACTGAAAGTGATGGTTTAGAGAGCTACCTGGAGCCAGACAGGTTAAGTGCTTGGGTCCCCGTGGGACTCTTCCTCACTCTATCCACACCATCTCATATTTATTTAATGAATGATTGATTTGTTCTACTTCACTCTCTCTGATAGTCAAAATGATGGATAAAGTGCTAAAATGGGAATCAGGAAGAGCCGAGTTCAGATCCCAATTCAACCTATGTGTGACCTTGAGCAAGAAAAAGTTACATCTCAGTTTCCTCAGCTGTAAAATGAGTTTTGTTTTTGATGGAGCCTTCCAGAGCTAAATCTATGTCTTTGTGTTGATTATTTCTCATTCTTGGAGTAATAATAATAGCTAGTATTTACTTTATATGGGGTTTTAAGGTTGGCAAAGCATTTTATAATCCTTATGATAATCCTGGAAAGCAGATGCTATTATTATCCCCACATTACAAGTGAGGAAATTGAGGTTAAAAGACTTGACCAGGGTCACACAACTCATAAATGCCTGAGTCTGTATTTGAACTTAGGTCTTCCTTATTCCAGGTCCCGTGCTCTAACCACTGTATCACCTAGATATCTTTTTTTTTTAATTAAAGTTTTTTTTTATTTTCAAAATATATACATGGATAATTTTCAACATTTACCCTTACAAAATCCTGTGTTTTAAATGTTTCCCTCCCTTCCCCCCATGGCAAGTAATCCAATCTGTGTTAAACATGTGCAATTCTTCTATACATATTTCCACAATTATCATGGTGCACAAGAAAAATCAGATCCAAAAGGAAAAAAATGAGAAAAAACCAAAATGCAAGCAAATAACAACAAAAAAGTGAAAATGCTATTTTATGAACCACACTCAGTTCCCACAGTCTTCTCTCTTCATGAAGATGGCTCTGTTCATCACAAGACCATTGGAATTGGCTTGAATCATTTCACTGTTGAAGAGAACCACAAACTAAAAACCTCTTAATCTCATAAAATCTCTTTCTTCAAGATGCATTTCTAGCAGCATCTTCTTATCCCCACTTTCCCATGCCAGACTGCCAGGGTTCTTCATTCCACACTATGACTTCATTGGTTTAATCTTTATATTCTCAGTGTCTAGCATGGTAGCACACAGTAGGTGCTCATTAGATGTTTGTTAATTGATGATGACAGCAAGAGTTTCCAAATGAGTGAAGAATATTTCCCCAGGCAGAGAGAATTCAAGATCTTTATATTAAGTGAGTAGAGCGAGAACCTGAGGGCTAACCCATCTCTATGAAGGTTCATTTCACCAAATAGACTCCAGGTGATGTAGTGAACCTTTGGGCAGGTTAATGAGACACTCAAGGTCTAGTCTCAGCTCAACCATTAACTTAAGTGTGTCCTTGGGTTGTTTCTCCAGCTATTAAATACAAATCAGCAAATATTTATTAAGCATCCACCATGGGCCAGACACAAATAACAAATATAAAACAACAAATTTCCATTATAAGAAAACATATAATCGCTACTAGATATTGTTTTCAAAATTGTCCAGCTTTTCTTTGTTTCCTTATAGGTCCTTTTGTTCTCTGTTGTGCACTTTTTACTTTATTTTTTTCCCCTTTCTCCCCTCCCCCATCCTAGAAGGCTATAATTGTCTGGATATATACATAAACACATATACACCCATATAGATACACACAAATGCATAGACATCTATAAACATATATATATATATCCTCATACACATATTTGTAAGACCATACTATGCTTATTTCCTCTTATCATCTGTTTCTCTGAAGGTGGCTAGCATCCTTCTTAAGTCCAAGTCTTTCCATGTTTTTCTTAATCAACTAGCTCATCATTTCCTACACTACAGCAATATTCCAGATCCATCACATCCTGTCTGAGAGATTGTCTATGAGCATCCCCTCCCCCCTGGTTTTCTGCATTCCTTCTATTCTTGGCTGCATAGGTTTTATTTATATGAGAAAATTTTAATTTGAAGTAATCAAAATTATCTGTTCTATACTTCAACAATGCTCTCAAAGGTCTAATATTATTGAATATGCTTCTTTTATATATTTTCCCCTGGTTTCTTTGAAGTTCCTGAACTTTTATTCTTCCAAATCAACTTTGTTATTGTTTTTTTTTTAACTCATGATCAGAATTCTTAGTAATTTAATTGGGATGGCATTTTATAAATAGATTAGTTAGGAAAAATTGTCACTAAAATAATTTTGATGATGAACATGAATAAATATTACTTCAATTATTTAAATCTGACTTTATTTGTACAAAAGTATTTTATGTTTATGTTCATATAGATCCTGTATCGTGTATATTACACAGTTTAGTTTTATACTGTAGTTATTTTAAATTATCTAAAACAATTTTGGATAATATTGCTGACACATAGTATAGTTTCCCTATTGTTCTCTTTTGATTGAATCTATTTTAGCTTTTCCTTTGTCTCAGATAATGACTACCTCTGCTGTTTTATATACTAAATTCTACTTCTGACCCTTATTTTATTTTTGAGTGTAGCTCTCATTTTTATATCATTTCTTGAAAGCAATAAATGTTGTTAAATTCAAAATTTTCTATCCGTTTCTATTTTATGGATAAATCATCCCATTCCATTCTAAACTATAATTACTTGTGAATTTTCTTTCTTCCTATTTTTCCTCCCTATTTTTCTCATTCTATCCTGTTCCCCCCCAGTCCTTTGCTTTACTTCTACACAGTACCTTGTTATCCTATTCCTTAACCTACCCAATCCTAGCGTCCTTCCCTTATTCTCTCCCTTCACATTTGTACTCATTTGTTTCTGAGGAACACATTTATACATTTCTAGATATATATATGTTGTTCTCTCTTACCCCATTCCTTGATGAAGGTAAGGTTCCAGCACTACCCATACTCCCTCCTACTAACTTCTTCTGTAGAGATTTTTCCTTTTTTTTTTTTCTTTTTTGAGATATATGCATAGATAGTTTTCAACATTCACCCTTGTAAAACCTTGTATTCCAATTTCTTTCTCTCTTCCTTCTTCCCAATCTCTTGCCTTAGACAACAAGTAATCCAATATTTGTTAAGCCTATGCAATCCTTGTATACATATTTCCACAAATATGCTGCATAAGAAAAATCAGATCAGAAAGGAAAGAAAATGAGAAAGAAAAAAAAAGCAGACAAAAACAAAAAAGGTGAAAATACTATGTTGTGATTCACATTCGGTCCCCACAGCCCTCTCTCTGGGTGCAAATTTCTTTCTCCATCACAAATCTATTGGAATTAGCTTGAATCCCCTCATTGTTGAAAAGAGCCACATCCATCAGAATTGATCATTGTATAATCTTGTTGCCATATACAATACTCTCCTGGTTCTGCTCACTTCACTTAGCATCAGTTCATGTAAGTCTCATTGGGCCTCTTGGAAATCATCCTGCTGATTATTTCTTATAGAACAATAATATTCCATAACATTCATATTCCATAGCTTATTCAGTCATTCTCCACCTAATGGGCATCCATTCAGTTTCCAATCCTTTGCCATTACCAAAGGGGCTGTTACAAATATTTTTGCACATGTGGGTCCCTTTCCCTCCTTTAAGATCTCTTTGGGATATAGGCCCAGTACTGCTGAATCAAAGAGTATGGACAGTTTGATAGATTTTAGTTTTATAATAAAAATAAGTTTTATTTTTTTAGAATCATCCTATAATACTCAGCTCAGCCTACACTTTTCTTTCAAACAACCCAAATAATAATGAAATAAAAAACTAATATTTTCACATATAAAAAGTAAAAATTTGACCTTATTGAGTCTCTTTTATTGATCTTTAATGTTTACTTATATTTCTCTTAGATGTTATATGTTGAATTTTCCCTTAAGTTCTGCTGGGAGGGTTTTGTCACAAATATCTGAAAGTCTTTCAGTTGGTTAAATGTTCATTTTTTTTATTCAGTATTACACTTTGTTGGGTAAATTATCCTGGATTGCAATTTCAACTCTTACTCTCTATAAAATATAGTATTCTAAGAGCAGTCCTATACCTATACCTGCAATATAGTAATTGCTTGGTCTTGTGTAATTCTTATTATAGCTTCATGATATTTAAATGTTTTTATTCGTGTTGCTTCCAATATACTTTACTTAACTTGGGAACTTTGAAACTTGACTATGATAGTGGATTTTTTCAATTTCTGCTTTGCTTTTATGTTCTAAAACTTCAAGGAAATTTTCCTTGATAATTTCTTGTAATATATCAAGATTCTTTTACTTATTGTAATTTTTAGGTAGTCCAACTATTCTTGTTCTTCTTTTTTTTTTTTTTCTGATGCAATTGGGGTTAAGTGACTTGCCCAAGGTCATACAGCTAGGAAGTGTTAAGTGTCTGAGATTAGATTTGAACTCAGGTCTTCCTGACTTCAGTTCTGGTGCTCTATCCACTGCGCCCCCTAGCTGCCCTGTAGTCCAACTATTCTTACATTATTTCTCCTCAATCTGTTCTCCACATTGGTTGTTTTTCTGATAAGATATTTCACATTCTTTTCTATTTTTTTACTCTTTTGATTTTGTGGTTTTTTTATTTCTTGGTGTCTTAGAACGTCATTAGCTTCCTTTTGCCTCATTCTATTTTTCAAAGAATTATTTTATTCCTTAAGTTTTTGATTCTCTATTTTAAATACATTGACTTTCTTTTCATAATTTTTTTGGATTGCTCTTGGATTTTTTCCTAATTTTTCCTTGATCTCTCTTATTTGATTTTCAAAGTTGTGTGTGTGTGTGTGTGTGTGTGTGTGTGTGTGTGTGTGTGTAGACATTTTAGTATGTCTAATGAATGACAACCTTTTGTAGGGGAAAGGGTAGAGGGAGGAAGAAAAAAATAAAAGTGTGTAGTGGAGAACAAAAGAAGGAAATACAGAAAACCATGGTATTTTTGGAAATTATGAGTAGTATTTATCACATGTTTTTCACACACAAAAAAATAAAATGTGAAATGGAAATTTATGGTTTTATGTTGAATCTTCTTTTTATGCTATTCTGTGTACATGGAAATATTTTTGGGTGTCTTTTTGTAGTTAAGTTCAAATTGAATTTTTAAAAAAGAATTTATTGCATTAAAACAATTAAAGTTAGTGAAAATCTGAACTGAAGTGGTCCTGTGAGAAGTTAGAAGGAGATATTTGCCAGAAATAATGTGGAGATATTAAGACTTGGCAACTGATTGGCCATGTGGGATGAGGGAAAAACAAAAGAAAAAGATGGTTCCAACACTGTGAAAAATGGTGGGGCTATCAATAAAAACTAGATAAGATGGTCTCTAAAGTTCCCTTTTGATCTAAATATTCTATAACTCTTGGATCAGTCAAAAGCCAAAATTCTCTTGTCTATCTGATTTCCTACTATGAATAAGACCTCAGGGCCTACTTTGAGCATATATGGGCAACTGGCTATTAGAGAAGTTTGTTGAGACATGAGAGGAGGTAAAAAGAGGCTCAACTTGGAAGCCAACTTATTTAAACATTCCTGTCCACTTCCTAGTAGTCATCTCCATTAGGACCAGGGTCTTCCTGTCCTTTTCACAGTCTGTTTCTCCTATTCCCAGTCATCATCTTCCAAATTCCCATTCCTACCTTTGTACCCTTTACCTCTATTTCAGCAATGGCTAATCCTAAGCTTTAATATCCTATGTGGCTGCTCTGACTAACCTATCACACACTTAAATTTGACATGAAACAAACAAAAAAGCCCAAATAGTTAATGGGCAATAAAATAGAAATAATATTTACCAAAGAAACAAAGAGATTTCACGTTCAGATAAAAAAAAATCAGTTCTTTGCAGTTAAGTAAATCTGAAAAACAGAGAACATGAGAATAGGAAAGTATCTTAAAATTCTTACAAGCCAATCCTGTTTACAAATGGAGAAACTGAAATCTATAGAGCTAAAAATGACTAATTGAATGAAACATAGCAAGGTATTATTGACAGAGGTAGGATTCCAACCCAGGTCTGCTATTTGATTCCTATGGAACACGTAAGACTTTAGAAAAAAAAATTGAATGTATTCTTTGTCAGTGACGCTGGGGAATCTTGGGATCTACTGCAGTCTCTAGAAGTTTTTTTCTCCAGAGAACCGGACAGATCTTCACTTCTCTCTTTCTTAATCTCTGGTGTCTTCCTCTTTTCCTATAGGATGTTGCCACAATGCAATTCTGTGCCAACAAGCTGGACAAGAAAGATTTCTTTGGTAAATCTGACCCCTTCCTGGTGTTCTATAGAAGCAACGAGGATGGAACGTGAGTTTCTTACCAGTGCTAGTGATACCACAATTGCTGAACATTTCTGTTCCTGAGTCCCCTGCCCGGTGCTCCCCTGTGATAAGTGGGTATGGCAGGAGAGACCTTGTTGTTGCTCAATAATTTTTCAGTTATGTCCAACCCTTCGTGGCCCCATTGGAGTTTTTTTGGCAAAGACACTGGAGTGGTTGGCCATTTCCTTCTCTATCTCATTTTACAGATGAGGAAACTGAGGCAAACAGGGTAAGAAGTGACTTGCCCAGTTTCACATAGTCAGTGCCTGAAGCCAAACTGGAACTAAGGAAGATGAGTTTTCCAGATTCCAGGTCCTGTACTCTATCCATTGCACTACCAGATAGATAGCACTCAAGAGAGAAACTAAGGGTTGGGTGAAAGGAGACAGTACCAAAGCCAAGATCAGGGAAAAGACAGAAGGAATCAATCAAGATTTATTAAGTTCATATTATGTGCTAGGTACTGCATTAAATGCTGAGCATACAAAGAGGTAGTTCCTGCCTTCAAGGAGCTTGCAATCTAATGAATCAGGTAACATGTAAACAAAAATATTCAAAGCTACTTATATCCAGGATAAAAAGGAAATAATTAGTAGAGAGAGGGCATTAGCATTAAGATAGATTGAAGAAAGCTTTCAGTAAAAGAAGAAATTTTAGTTGAGACTTAAAGGAAGTCAGGGAAGTCAGGAGGTAGAGTTGATGAGAGCATTCTCAACCTGGAAACAAGCATTTACTTTATTTATGTGTTTGCTTATTTGTTTAACTAATTAGTGTTTTTTTTTTTAATTAAAGGCCTTTTATTTTCAAAACATGCATGCAAAATTTTTCAAAATTAACCCTTGCAAAATTTTGTGTCCAATTTCTCTTCCTTCCCCCATCCTCTCCCCTAGATTACAAGTAATCCAATATATGTTAAACATAGTAGAAATATAGAAACAAGCATTTATTAAGCACCTGCTTGGCTCCCACTGTTGGTCAGTGCTTTAAAAATATTTTCTCACAATAACGCTGAAAGTGAGGGGAATAGGTGTCATTTCTCTCATTTTGCAGATGAGGAACTATAGGCAAAATAAGATTAAGTTACCTTCTCAGGATCATACAGCCAGAAACTATCTGAGACTGGATTGGAACTCCTATTTTCCTAATCCTAAACTCATCTCTATTATGTCACCTCGGTGCCTCCTACCTCCCAGTCAGGGAAAGCCAAATGTGGTTCTTGGAAGAAATGATTTTTGGTACAAATCTTACTTCTGGTACTTTATTGGTCTGATCCTCAATTTTCTCATCTGTACACCGCCGGTAGGCAGGGGAGTGACTGAGCGTTGGAGCCCGGAAGACTTATCTTTGTGCAAATTCAGCCTCACACACTTACTAGTTGTGTGACCCTGGGCAAGTTTATAATCTATAAAATGAGCGGGAGAAGGAAATGGCAAACTACTCCAGTATCTTTGCCAAGAAAATCCCAAATGGGGTCATGAAGTGTCAGATAGGACCGAACAGCAACAACAAAAATGGGATAATCTAATCTTTACCTCCTCAGAGTTGTTGTAAGGAAAGTGCTTTATAGCCCTTAAAATGCTAAATAAACAAGAGCTGTCATTTTGATGAGAACAATGGTAATAACAACACTAATGCAATTATTCCACTATCACCCTGTGAGTTCCTAAGGGCTGAGGAGTGCAGTCAGGGGAGGAGAATCTTCTTGGAGGAGGGCAGCCCAGAGGTGGAAAGAGGCAAGGCACATGGGGTATGGCTTGGCAGGGAAGAGCCGGGAAGGATGGCACAACAGGCAGGGGGCAAGGTTAGTGGCAAGGCTTGGAGATGGGAGAGAACATACTATAGATAGGAGATGAACTTTTTGATCTTGAGCTATAAGAGACCTCCCGGGGCTTCATTTTACAGAAAAGAACCTAAGGCCTTGTTGACTGTTGATTGAGTTGTCCAAAGACACCCAAATAAGTACCAAAGTCAGCATTGGAACTCAGGTCTTAGTAATGTTTATTAACTGCCTGCTATGTGCCAGGCGCTGTGCTAAGCACTGATGGGCCAAAGAAAGGCAAAAGACAGTTTGTGTCCTCTGGGAAATTACATTCTAATCATAAGATCATAGATTTGGAGTTAGAAAGAACCTCTGAAGTCTTTTAGTCAAGTTCAACCCCTTTATTATATAGATA
Source organism: Sminthopsis crassicaudata (assembly GCF_048593235.1). Taxonomy (NCBI): domain Eukaryota; kingdom Metazoa; phylum Chordata; class Mammalia; order Dasyuromorphia; family Dasyuridae; genus Sminthopsis; species Sminthopsis crassicaudata. The sequence goes on from NC_133620.1 coordinate 285,738,033, forward strand.
GAGAACTGAGAAGCAGAGAGATTTTAAGTGATTTATTTGTCCAGGACACACAAAGAGTAAATGGTAAAATTTGGATTCAAACCTTCACTAGTCAGTAGAGTTTTTTTTCCCCTCCCACTACCCCTATCTGACTCTCCAAATCTGACTAAAAGAGGAAACTAGGGAGTACAGGGCTAGATCTAAAGTTAGGAAGACCTGAGTTCAAATCCTGTCTCAGTTACTTACTAAGTGGGTAAGCCACTTAACCTCTCTCTCTCAGACTCATATTCCTCATCTGTAAAATGGGATAACTGCAGAGGATTTTTGGTGAGGGTCAGATGAATTAGTCTTGCAAACCTTAAAGTGCCATATAAATTCTAGCTATTATTACTATTAAAGGGGGCCCAAGTCTAATGTCCTCTCAACTGAAAATTCTATGATTCTATGTAGGGGGAGCCCAGGTGTGTTTCACTTTAAAAGATAAAAAAGCCAGTTTTAAAATCTGAACTTCCAAAAACAGTGAAACCAGTGGGTGACTATTTGCATTACAAAGGGATTCTTTAGTTCACCAAAGGAATTCACTGTAGGATTCCTTTAAATAATTCTTGTTGACTTGAATTTGGAAAGGAAAAAAATATATATAAAATCGGTTTTAAAATATTGTTCAATATGCAAAAATTCTGTTTGTACTAACAACAAAAATGATATAAAAACCAGGTAGACCCATGTTTGGGCATAGGTCTGGTGGGTCCCGGGGAGGTGACACAGCAAGGCCCAGAAGGTCAGACCAGTCTGGCCCAGGGGTACATGCTGCCTAGCCAAGTGTGGAGAACCTCTGTGCCATCTCAGGCATAGGAGTGACAGGATGAAAACAACGTTTGAGGAAGATTATTCTGACAGAGTGTGTAGGATGGATCAGTGTGGGGAGGGACTCGTGACAGGGAGGGAGCAGGTAGGAGGCTGTTGCAGCAATCCAGGCGTGATGTGATGAAGCCCTGGATGAAGTGGTAGAGAGTGGTGGAATGGGAGGGAGGAGGGAGGGGAAGAGAAAGAGATGGGAGAGAGAAGGGATGGAGAGAGGAGGAGAGAGGGAGAGACAGAGACAGAGAGAAATCTACAGAGAAAGAGAGGGGAAAGGGGGGGAGACACAGAGAGACACAGGGAGAGAGAATAAGGAGGAAGAAGAAGGAGGAGGAGGAGGGGGAGCAGGAGGAGGAAAAGTGAAAATAAAGAGAAGAAAGGAGAGAAAGAACAGAGGGGAAAAAAGGGAGAGAAACAGAAAGACACAAGGCATATATATATGTATATGTATACATATATATGTATTTGTGTGTCATATATGTGTGTGTACATATATATAGAGAGAGACAGAGACAGAGACAGAGACAGTGAGACAGAGAGACAGAGACAGTGAGACAGAGAGACAGAGAGAGAGAGAGAGAGAGAGAGGAGAGAGAGACAGAGAGAGACAGAGAGAGACAGAGACAGAGAGAGAGAGACACACATAGAGACAGAGACAGAGAGAGAGACACACACACAGAGAGAGAGACAGAGAGAGAGAGAGACAGAGACAGAGAGAGACAGACAGAGAGAGAGAGACAGAGACAGAGACAGAGAGAGACAGACAGAGAGAGACAGACAGAGAGAGAGAGACAGAGACAGAGAGAGAGACAGAGACAGAGACAGAGAGAGAGAGAGAGAGACAAAGAGAGAGAAAGAGACAGAGAAACAGAAAGGCAGAGACAGACAGAGTGTCATTCAAGAAGTACTTGGTGATGGAATGAATGGAGAGGTAAAGGAAGGAGGAACATTAAAGAGGCTTTCCAGATCTTTGAGACTGAAGGACCTCTTATGTAATGTTGTTTTTACTAATGGAAATTAAAAGACAAAGGGGAACACTTTACTTAAAAAAATTTTTGTTGGTGCCTTTTGTTTTTTACATGAGCTTAATTTTGGGGAATAACCCATTTTCTTCTTCTCTGAACCATTTTTTATGACAAAAAAATTTTAAAAAAGAAGAAAAAAAGAAAAAGGGGGAAAAGCAGTTCAGCAAAACTAAAACCAAGATATTTCTTGAGACTAACAGTTTACGCAGTGTTACACACCCTCGATCCCCCACTTTTGCAAAGAATGGAGGGAAAAACTTTTTTGTTATTCTTTTGGAGTGAACTTTGGATATGGAATTTATAGCGCTGTTTCTTTTGTTGTTTGTCTTTCCATTCACATTGCTGTAGTCATCATGCACGCTGTTTTCCTTGTGCTACTCATTTAGCTTTTGCATCAGTTTGTCTTCCTGGGCTTTTCTGTGTTCTTCACTAAGTAACCATCGATTTCATCAACATTCCAGTGTATTCATGTTTGTTTAACCATTCCCAAACAGCTTATTTTTTGATACCCAAAATTCAAAGCAGTCAAAGTTTAGGAAATACAAGCAAAGGTAATCACGGAAGCTGCTGGAAATCACAAAATCATGACACCCCAGAACTGGAGGGGATCTTCAAGAAAGCTAAGGTGAAGGAGAGGATGGGGCTGGAGATGTGAGGCAGCGACCACAGATGCTGTTATTCCCATTGTGCAGATGAAGAAATAGAGGCTGGGAGAGATAAAATAACTTGACTAGAGTCATTCAACTAGTGGGCGCAGAATTTGAATCCTGACTCTGTCACAAGAACATTGTGCTCTAACTTTTGAACGGTTGGAGAAAGTCTCCAGAGTTGATGCTCTGCCCGCGACAGCACAGGCTTTGGGGTGTGAAGGGAGGAAACTCTTTTTGGGATAAGTGAGATAGATGGAAAGACAGGGAAGAGAGGGCTGTTGGGTCTGGACCATCTTCTTCTAAGCTGGGACTTAGGACAACAGGACCGTGGAGGAGCTACAAGGGACCTCAGAGGCCATGTAGTCCTTATTATACACTGAGGAAATCCAACGTAGCCCAAGGAGCAGAATCAGAATTTGAAAAAGGTTGTTGGTTTTTTCCTGAGGCTGGGGTTAAGTGACTTGCCCAGGGTCACGCAGCTAGGAAGTGTTAAGTGTCTGAGACCACATTTGAACTCGGGTCCTCCTGACTTCAGGGCTGGTGCTCTATCCACTGCGCCACCTAGCTGACAGACCTTGAATCTGAGCCCCACTAGGGTTTTTTTCTCCCACTGTAGCACAAAGGAATATTGGTCTTCTGATGAGATAGCGCCCTCCTGCTCTACAAGAGTGCATTCCTCCTTATGCTCCTTGCCTCTAACAAGTCCTTCATTTTTCTTATTAGCACGATCATGTAGTTTAAAAAAACCAGTCAGGGAAGGGGAGAGCTAGGAGGCGCGGTGAAAGGAGCATTGCTCTGGAGCCAAGAAGACCTCAGGTCAGATCTGGCCTCAGACACTTCCGGTGTGATCCTGGACAAGTCTCAACTCTGTTTGCCTCAGTTTCCTCATCTGTAAAATGAGCTGCAGAAGAAATGGGAAACCCCTCCAGCATCTTTGCCAAGAAAGCATGAATAGGGTCATGAAGAATCTGGCAGGACTAAAAACAACTCAACAAGTTTTAAAAGAAGCACTGTGCTTGGGGTCAGAAGACCCGGATTCAATCACGGTTTAACTTAGCTATGACCATAAACAAACCAGATTTTCCCTCTGTGACTCCGTTTCCATCTATGAAAACCGTGTATGTTTGTGGGTGGATTACACGGTCTCCCAGTCCCCTTTCAGCTCCCAGTCCTGCCCGACTTTCCTTACCCCGGGCCTCCCCACAAAGCTGGGAGTGTCCATTTTCCATCTTGCCACTGACCCCGGAGGTCAGCCCCCCTCCCCGGCTCCTCCCTGTTCGCTGCACACTTGAGTGGGTGGGTGATAGACACAGAGAAAAGTAATGGTGAGATGTGATGACAGTCGTGACATTTTGACTGGGAAATTTCCTAAGAATAAATGGCATTCTGTGTGGGCCCGGGCAGATCACGTGGAAATACACGTGTGACCTTTCCAACTGTGACTTTCCCAAGGATGTGGCCTCTGTTGGTTCAAGAGGAAACAGTTTGCTCACTCCCCACTTCCCACCCGGACTTTATATCCCTGCCCCCTCCCCCACCCTGACTCTATATCCCTGCCTCTCCCCCATTCTGACTCTATATCCCTGCCCCTCCCCCTTTCTGACTCTATATCCCTGCCCCCTCCCCCACCCTGACTCTATATCCCTGCCCCTCCCCCTTTCTGACTCTATATCCCTGCCCCCTCCCCCACCCTGACTCTATATCCCTGCCTCTCCCCCATTCTGACTCTATATCCCTGCCTCCTCCCCCGTTCTGACTCTATATCCCTGCTCCTTCCCCTATCATGACTTTATATCCCTGCCCCTCACCCACCCTGACTCTATACCCCTGTCCCCTCCCCCACTCCTGGATCCTGATTCCATACCCCTCCACCGTGTTCCTTTCTCCTGGCCCACCCACATGGCAGAACAGTTCCCACTTCATGGATGGGTGGAGCAGGGCCCTTGGGGATGGTTCTCGGTAGGGTGAAGGAGAGAAGGGGAAGGGGTGGACGAGGAGCACTGGGGGAGGCGTGCTATACGTGTCTTGATGTTGTGGACCCTTCCCCTCTATCTCGTCAGGTTCACCATCTGCCACAAGACGGAAGTCATGAAGAACACTCTGAATCCCGTGTGGCAAACTTTCTCCATCCCCGTGAGGGCCCTCTGCAATGGGGACTACGACCGGTGAGATTAGAAATGCTCCTCCCTTCCTCCATCCCCTTCCCCACCCAGAGGTTGTGACTTGCATTGAGGAGCCCTGGGTCCCAAACCCAGGTTCTCCCACTTCCTTCCTCCTCTTTCCACTACTCCCCAACTCCAGTCCATCATCCCCAATTACAGTCACTCCTCCCCCTCCCTTTCCTGATCACCTTCTCATATTGACGCAGTTGGGATAGAGTATCTCGTCATCATCTGCTGTACTCCCGGGGCTACAAATTAGCTCCAGATAGGAGGCCCAATCTTCCCTTAAATCACAGGGACCCTTTGGAGTGTAATCTACTCGAGGACAGGGACTGGGTTTTTACCTTTCTTTGTACCTTGAGCACCTTGCACAGGACCTGGCACACAGTTGGCACTTAATAAGTGCTTATTGACTGACCAACCAAGGCATTGGTATCTCAGAGCCAACAAAATCAGGGATGAGAAGCTTCTCCAACTTAAGACCTGAGTTCAAAATTATCCTTCATGTGGTCCTCTAGCTGCCTCAGTTTCCTCAACTGAAAAACGGCTAATAGAGGACAGGTAAACTGGCTCTGTGACCCTGAACAAGTTAAGTCATCTAAATTATTTAGATTATTTAAATGACTTAACTGACGTCCCAAGTTCTGCTTTTGTTGTTGTTCATTTGTTTCCATCCTGTCCTATCTTTGTGTCCCTATTTAAAGTTTTCTTGGCAAAGTTACTGGAACAGTAACTCCAGACCATTTCACAGATGGGAAAACTGAGGCAAACAGGGTTAAGTAGCATGTCCCGAGTCACAGAGCTAGTAAGTGTCTGAGCCAAGATTAGAACTCAGGAAAAAGAGTCTTTGTGACTTCTGGTCCAACATTCTATGCACTGTGACTTCATCTACATCTGCTACAGTATCTACAAAGACAAAAATGAATCATTCTCTGCCCTCAAGACTTTTATCTGAGGAAACATTATGTATACAAATGAATATGTATGATGTATTTTTTATTTTTTAAATAGTAATTTTTCCAAATACAAGCAGATAGTTTTCAACATTCACCTTTGTAAAACCTGTGTTTCAAAATCTTCTCCCTCCTTCCCCAAAACAGCCAGCAATCCGGTAGAGATTAAACGTGAGCAATCCTTCTAAACATATTTCCATATTTGTATATGGGATATATAGAAAATACAGAATCTCAGAATTGAAGGAGATCTCAGAACCATTAGGAACCAACCCGCACATGAACAAGATTCCTGGCTTCCGTTCTGAAATCCGATCCTATTACGTTAGATCACAGAAGTCTCCTAGTCAAATCTGCTTACTTTACTGAGTGGTAAACTGAGGCCCAGAGAAGTTAAGTAATAGGATACATATAATATGTGAGAGAGATTTTTAAATTCAACATTTTTTTCACTACTTCATATGAGCTGCTGCCTCAAGTCTGAACTCCATGGTCTGGTCTCGGTCCTAGGAGCTGAACTGCACAGAACCGTAGATTGACTGGTAAGGCTAGGAAGAACTTTCGCTTAGACCTCATTTCATACATCATCTTACAGAGGAAGAGAAAAGCCCAGAGAGGGGAAGTGACTTGCAAACCTCACACAGTGAATCATGGTTAAGTTGCAATTAGAACTTTTTGGTCTGGGCTCTGGGGTGAAGGTCAATGGCAGAGGAAAAGGAGGCTTTCAGGGTGAGAGCAAAGGATCTCAGGATCTGAGAGTTGAAGGGGAATTCAATGACCTCTATAAAGTCCCACAGATATCTAAACTTGCAGTGAATAGAACTGTGGGCCTGAAATAAGAAAGACTTGAGTTCAAAATTATCTTTCAGCCCTAGGAAAATCAGTTAACCTCTATCTGCTTCAGTTTCCTCAACCGAAAAATAGGTAATAGAAGCACCTACCTTCAAAGGGATCAAATGAGATAATATTGCAAAATGCTTGTTTTTTTTATTTTTAAATTCATTTTGAACTTAAATATAAAAATAAAAAATATTTCTATGTATACAGAATAACAGAGGATTCAATATAAAACCACAAAAATTTCTATTTCAGAATGTTTACTTTTAAAAAGCCATGTAATAAATACTACACATAGTTTTTAAAAGATATTCTGTTTTTCTGTGCTTCCTTCTTCCTTTTATTCTCTGCTGGACATTTTTTATTTTTCCTTTAGCACCATGCCAAAATAGGGGCTTAATAAATATTTGTTATTCCTATCCCTTTGTAGTTTAAAAACACATTGTGGACAACAGCCCTGTGAGAGAAGTAGTAGAAGGGGGAGGCAACATGGTAGAGTGGGAGGAAGACAGTTCAAATCTCACTTCTGTCTTTGCCTTGAATAGATTTGAACAAAATTTTTTAACTTCTCCAGGACTCAGTTTCCCCTTCTGTAAAATAAGGAGATTGGACTATAGAGTTTCTGAAAGTCCTTATAAACATTGTGCCTATTTTAGAGATGGGAAAAGAGTCTCAGATAAAGACCCTCCGTTTTCCCTATCCCCCCTCCCCAAAGTCCAATAAATGGTGGAGATCCCACTTTGCACTCCAAATCCATTTTTTGCATGATGCCACATTGTCCATGATGATTGGGGTCCTCAAGATACTCTCTACCCACTCTTCCAGCTTTCTCTCCAGTAAAAAAGATGCTTACCAGTTTGCATTTATCCAATTTATTTTAGTAAACTCATTGGTACTTCCACAGTCTTGTCTTGGATCAGAGTTAAGGTCAGGGACTTGGTCCAGTCCAAGGGGGCTGCACACTGCTGAAAATGTTTGACAAGGAATCAAGAATGCCTGAGTTCTAGTTCTGGCTCTAGCTTCAGAATTAATGGTTCAGCTCAAGTTAATTTAAAATGCCTACCTTGTGCCTGGCGTTAGGGACATTGAGGCAAAATAAAAAAATATAATCCCTGCCCTCAAGGAGTTTACAATTTAATCTAACAAACCTTTGCCAAATCACAGGATCATAGATGGATAGCTAGAAGGAACCTTGTGGAGGGGAGGGGGGAACTGAGTCCTGAAGAAGCTAAACTGTTTTACTCAAAACTATACAAGCAGTGACAGAGATGACACGTGAACTGTCTTCCTCCCTCTGTTGCCTCACCTTTCTGCTGCCTTCCTCATGGAGCTAATGTCCAGAGACTCTGGACAATGTCTCTGGACAATGCGTGTGAATATGTTTTGGGAATCATAAACATATCCAGCCATCTGACGAGAACCCATTGTGAGATTTTTTGTAATCTTAGAAATTAGAAGCTTAGAGATGGAAAGGGCTGAAAGGTCAAATCCCTCACCTGAAACGCAAGTAACCCCAAAAGTAGAATGGTAGCTTTCAAATGGAAGTCCTTTGCTTATAAAATCTCTAGTTGGCTTCTAATTTCCTTCCATGTCTAGATTTATGATCCTATGGAATTTCCCATAGACCATTGTGTTGCTTTGTTTATTTATCCATCGGGAAGTGTTGATGATCCCACCCAAACTGTTCCTTGCTTCCTTCCAAGGCCCAGAAACTCCTTTCCGGGGATGTATTCATAGAAAACTAGTGCCATCTTCTTTCTGGGCCTCAGTTTCCTCAGCTCTAAAATTATATGCTGGATTCTCTTTAAATCTCCTGGGCAACGAATCTCTCTGGGTCTCAGTTTTCTCATCTGTGAAATAAGGGAACTGGATGAGGTAGGTCACCTTAGCTCTAATCACCTACGAATATTGGGTGCCCAGGCGTTCAAGATTGGTAAGATCATCAGTCAATAGACATAAATGCCTACGATGTGCCAGTACCATGCTGAGTGTTGAAGCAAAGACAGTCCTTGTTCTCAAGGAGCTTACAACTTCCAAGTGATGGTCATCACTTCACCTAGTGACCTCTGAAGTTGCTCCTGAGGGTCCATTTCTGTCAGGGGCCTAAAATAGCAGTCACTGATGGAGTCTGGCATTAAGGGGAACAAGACTCCATTATTCTAATAGCAAGAATTGCCTCAAGTAGCTTCCAACCCAGGTTTTTTTTTTCATAATGCAATAAAATGTATTTAATAAAGAGTCATGAAAATAAAAATTAAAAATTAATTGGAAATTAAACAATCTAATCCAAAAGAATGAGTGAGTTAAAGAACAAGTCATAGGAACAAATTATTTTATTTTTATTTATTTATTTACTTTTATTAATTTTATAATTATAACATTTTTTTGACAGTACATATGCATAGGTAATCTGTTCCAAAATTTTCCCCTCCTTCCCTCCACCCCCTCCCCTAAATGGCAAGCATTCCCATACATATTAAATATGTTATAGTATATCCTAAGTACAATATATATGTGCAGAACCGAATTTTGTTGTTGTTGTTGTTGTTGCAAAGGAAGAATTGTATTCAGAAGGTAAAAATAATCTGGAAAGAAAAAAAAAACAATGCTCACAGTTTACACTCATTTCCCAGTGTTCCTTTTCTGGGTGTAGCTGATTCTGTCCATCATTGGTCAATTGGAATTGGATTAGCTCTTCTCTATGTTGAAGATATCCACTTCCATCAGAATACATCCTCGTACAGTATTGTTGTTGAAGTGTATAATGATCTCCTGGTTCTGCTCGTTTCACTCAGCATCAGTTGATGTAAGTCTCTCCAAGCCTCTCTGTATTTGTCCTCCAACCCAGGTTTTTAAAAAGTTTTAGATCTAGTTTATTTACAAAGCGATTACATAATGTCTTCATTGGATCTCAGGATACTTGAGTCATTTGCTTATTAAATTTATGGGAAAACTTTTTTTCTTAAAATATTTTTAGATTTTCTGTTGTTTTTTTTTAATTTCAATAGTATTTTGAATAGAATTTTGAAGAGGACCATGACATTAGGAAGGTGATGCCATGACATGTAAGTTGCATGTCACTTCCCTGATGTCATAGTTCCCTTAGGGAAACAATTATGTGCCAGATATTGTGCTAAGTACTGGGGATGCAATAACAAAGAAAAAAAAAAACAGTCCCCTTCTCGCAAGGAGCTTATATGCTAGTTAGGGAGACAGTGTCACATTGGGAAGAGTTAGAAGTTAGATGACTTACGCAGGATCACAAAGCTAGTAGATACTTCAAACTGGATTTGAATTCAGGCCTTCCTCACTCCAGGTCCAGAGCTCTATCCACTGCATTGCCCTTAGTAAGTATTACTTACACCACCCACCTCAGGAGGTAGTTTTCAGGAAAATGCTGTGTAAATTGTAAAGCACCATATACATGTGAGTTCTTTTGACTTCAACACAGTACTCTGTTACTGCTTGGTCTGCAGTCTGGCACTCCCATGGTCTTTCTTCTAAGGTTTTGAGCTTGAGAGGTGGGGTTGGGGTTAGGTTGGCAACTCAGGTTAAGTTGGAGGGGACCTTAGAGGCCCATTTTACAGATTAAAAAAAAAACAACAACCAGTTATTTGTCCAGGGTCACACAGGTAATAAATAGTGAAGGAGGAGTTGAGATTCAGCTCTCATGACTTCACCGGATAATGTTGCCAAGTTGTGAAGGACCAGGATAAATATACTCTTCTCTAGACATACTGCTTCTGTGGGGAGCAGGGGGCAGAGAGATGAGTTCAGTTTTCCATTTACTGAATCTAAGATAACTGCGGGGTTAGTTGAGTGGGGAGGTATCCTGTTAATAAAGCAGGAGAGAGTTACAGATGGAAAGTAAGAGAGTCATTGCCAGAAATTAAGGAGACTGACTGTAGAGAAGGACAGACAGCAGAGGGCTGAGTTAGGGGTATCTATATCTAGGAAGCAGGAGCAAGAAGAGATGACAGTGTTAGATCAGAAAAGAAAGCTCTTCATTCACCATGATCACAATAATAGCAAGCATTTTGAAAATCTCTTTAAGGTTTACAAATATCATTGTTTTTATCTTCTACTTAATTTTTTTTGTTATTAAATAGATAGTAAAACCCAGAGGAATAACTGGGAACTGAGGGTGGATCACGACTTAGCATTTACACTTTTTGTTGTTGTATGTTTGCAGTTTTTTTCCTGTTTGATCTGATTTTTCTTGTGCAACAAGATTATTGTATAATAATAACAAATATTGTAATAATAATAATAATCGGGCCTAGTCTCTCCCAGCCCCAGATCTATGCGTCTGTGATCCACAAAAGACCAAAGATTTGTATGAGAGGATATCACTACTGGTCTTGGAGAGAGTTGTAGCAGAGATAGGGCTAGAAATGACTGTGCATGTCTATTTAGCAATCCTTCTGAAGAGATTTGGGGATTTCCATTAACCCCATTATAGGGCAATGAAGGAATGAGATGCACTGAGAGACTTAACGAACTTTGGCTTCCATAAGACACACAGAATACCTACAAGTAAAAAGGGACTCTTCAGCCATAACATTTATTAAGAACTTACCAGGTACCAGGCACGGAGCTAATGGCTGAGGTGACAAAGAGAGTACTTGACCTCAGCAGGAAGAAGATAATACAAAAAAAAGAAACTGAAAAGCCAGGATGGGAGTGGAGAAGGGGAATGGGAGACCCAGGGATAATAAAGTCCAGAGGAGGGTGCGAAATGATAGATCGCTGCCCTGGGAGGATAGAAGATCTGAGTGGGAGGGATTCTTCACTGTCTATCCTCCACCCTCTCTAATCAGAGGAGGAGGATCTGGGGCAGTGGTCCTAGGGAGATGTGATGGGATATTGTAAAAAGATGAGACATGATGAAATCTAGGAGAGCAGTGAGGTGAGAAATGAGACACTGAGTCCCAATGTCCTCTATGCTGGCCAGAGACACAGACAGAGAGACAAAGAGATAGACAGACAGACACAGGCAGAAAGAGACAGACAAAGACAGAGGGAGGGAGGGAGGGAGATAGAGACAAAGACACAGAAACAGAGACAGACAGACAACAAAGAGAGGGAGGGAAGGAGAAAGACAGAAAGAGAGGGAGAGAGAGAGGAAGGGAGAGGGATGGTGGGAAGAAGGAGACAGGGAGAGAGAATCCTTATGGATTCAGAGAGATTCTAGAGAGAGGAATGGTGGGGATTTAGGTTTCTCAAAAGATGGGACAAGGCTGGGTGAATGGGGCTTCAATACAATTTAAAAATGCTAAATCAGGAGTGCTGTGTTCAGTCCTGGGTGTCACATGTTAGGAAGGAGTATTGATAAACTGGAAAGCAATCAGAGAAAAGCTACCAGGGCAGTGAATAATAATAATAATAATAATAATAATAATAATAATAATAATAATAATAATAATAATAATAATAATAGCTAACATTTATATGATGCTTTTAAGTTTATAAAGTACTTTACAAATATTATCTTATTTATCCTCACAAACAGCCTTCGGAGGTAGGTACTATTTTATCCCTGATCTTATTTATTCCTTATTTCAAGATAAGGAAATGGAGGCAGTTAAGTGATTTACCTGTAGCTAGTAAGGTTCTGATGTTGGATTCAGTCTCAGGACTTCTTGACTTCAGGTATAATATTTTGTTCATCTAGTTATTACTTGTCAAAGAGGATTACTGGAATGGGCATGTTTACCCTGGAGAAGACCAATATGGCTGTGTTAAGTATTTGAAGGGCAGAATTAGCCTGGAAGAAAAATTAGCCTTGTTTGATTTGGCCCTAGGGGGAAGAAGCATCGGGAGAAGCTGCAAAAAGACAAAGTTATACTTGATAAAGGAAACAAAAACTTCCATGTAATTAAAGCAGTCCAAAAGCAGAATGGGCTCCTTTGGGAAGCAATGGGTTGCCATTCATTGGAGGGCTTCGTGCAGTCTGCATGACCACCTGGTGGGTATATGAGAAGAAGAGCTCTTTTTCAGGTATAGGTTTGACATGTTTGCATAAATCCCTTCAACTCTGAAAATTCTGGGAGGCAAAACAGACTTCAGGATGTTCAGGTTAGAGTGGCTGATAAGAAAACACAAGCAGTGGGTGTAGGCCATTTCTGAGAGGTACTTAGCAATGAAAGAAAGGGGAGAGAGAGTACTATGATTGGGAAAGGACAACAAAGTGAAAGGAAAGTCTTTTTTTAAAACTGGGGAGGCCTGAGCATGTTTGAAGCAGCTCAGCAGGATCTGCCGGAGAAAAGAGGATATGAAGGAGAAAAAGAGAAGAGGGAGGGAGGGAGAGAGGGAGGAAGAGAGAGAGAGAGAGAGAGAGAAAGAGAGAAAGAGAGAGAGAGAGAGAGAGAGAGAGAGAGAGAGAGAGAGAGAGAGACAGAGAGAGAGAGAGAGAGAGAGAGAGAGAGACAGAGAGACAGAGAGAGACAGAGACAGAGAGAGAGAGAGAGAGACAGAGAGACAGAGAGAGACAGAGACAGAGACAAAATGAGAGACAAGAAAGAAAGAGAGGGAGAAAGTCCTCCAGAGAGATGCTGAAGAGATGGGATGAGGTTGTGTGAATGGGGCTCCAATACCACTCAAAAACAAATTTTTTCTTGAATAATTTTTTTTCTTATTTTTTATTTTTATATTATATTCTTTTCTAAATATATGCTTCTTGTGACCCTGACCCAAAGAATCATCCCTTAAATGAAGGCTCTGGAGTTACAGAACCTGAGTTTCAATCCCACCTCTTCCATTTCCTAGTTATGTGACCTTAGGCAAGCCATGTAACATCTGTGGAACTCAGTTTCTTCATATGTCAGGCTAATGGCTTTTGAAGTCCCCTCCAATATTAAGTCTATCATCTTGTGATCTTTATATCAAGAATTACAAAATCATCAAATAAGCATTTACTATATGCCAGGTACTGTACTATGTGCTAGGGATACAAAGAAAGGCAAAGTTGAATTCCTGTCCTCAAGAGCTTACATTCTAATAGAGGAGGTAACAACAGCTGTGTACAAATAAGATATATATTTATCTCTATCTCTTATATTTCTGACAAATTGGAGATAATCTCAGAGGGAAGATTAAGGGGGAGAAAAAAGATGAACAAGAATTGTTTCCTTCTTGAATTTGACCTGATTTCTTGGTCATTGGTATAGATTTCTAGGAAATTTTCTGTGGATTCCATCTATGAGAGGTCCCCACTTAAATGGGAAAGACTTTGTTTCAGTCTTGGCCCAGTGATGGACCAAATGACTGTCACTCAGGGACCAGCCCTAGTTAAATTCAAACACCAAGAGGGGTGGTCATGGAGAGATTAATTTTCTTTCTTTCCTTCATCCTTTTCTCCTTTTGTTCCTTTCTTCCTTTCTTCTTCCCTCCTTCCATTTTTTCTTTTTCTTTCTTTCCCTTCCTTCCTTCCTTCCTTCCTTCCTTCCTTCCTTCCTTCCTTCCTTTCTTTTTTCTTCTTTGCTGAAGCTATCAACCAAGTCAGGAGAAGACTGCAATCTGCACTATCAGAGGTACCGCCCTCACTGATGATATCATGGATCATTTGAAATAATAAAGCAATAAGATACAAAATACCCTCTGGAAGAAATGAAGCTCTAAGTTGGTATTAGTTATAAATGCTTTAGTCTTTGGAAAAGGGCATCCCCAAGGCAGAATTGGGAAGTTCTTAAATCTTCAACAATTGTACAGTCTCAGAGCTGGAAGGCAACTGGTATTAACAGGAATTCACTAGTAGGAAAAACACTGGCTTTGAAGTCAGAGGACCTGGGTTTAAATCCTCACTTTGCTACTTATTACCACTGTGGCTTGTCCATGCTCCTAAATGTATAGTCCATTCTGACCCCCCAGCTCATCACCTCAAAACCAAGAAGTAAAAGGCTCCTTTCACGCTAAATCTTCTGAAGTCATGATTACTCTATTCATCATTCATTGAACCTCTCTGGGTCTCAGTTTCTTCATCTGTAAAATAGAGGGTTGCATTAAATAATCTCTTGGGTTCCTTTCAGTTTTAAGTCTGTGATTCTAAAATCCTTGACAAGTCCAATTTCTTCTCATAGATCTACAATAATGGGGAACTCACTACCTCCTGAGACAGCTTGTTCCATTTTTGAATAAGTCTAATTGTTAGGAAGTTTTTCCTCCCGTTCAGTTAAACATGCCTCCTCAGCAAAATTTCTGCACTTTGTTCCTAGTTCTGTCCTCTTAGTGTCTCTTCCACATGACAGACTTCATGATACTCTAAGACATCTATCACATCCCATTCCCTAGAGCCCCCCAAATTAGCATAGAGCAGTGGAAGGTGGATGGATTTAGCACCAGATGAATCCTCATGTACCGTTTATTGTCTGTATGACTTCATATAAGTTACCTAACTTGTTTAGTTTCTCATCTGTGAAATGGGTTAGGGAGAGAGATTTGAACTGGACAGCCTCTTTCCTCAGTCCCTTCCACAGATCTTTCTGAGGTCTTGCTTCATATCCCCTCATCACCCTTCTGAAAGTGCTCAGGATTTTCAACCTATGCCTTCCCTGACACATAATGCCCAGGACAGAACATGGCATTGCAATCCTGGTCTGACCCATTTTCCTTACTGTCCTGGGTACAAGGTAGGAGAATGAGTGAGCCAGTGAAGCTTCCTCTCCCTTTCTCACCTCACCTGGCCATGCACTCTTGCTCTTAGGAGGTCTCATTCAGGTCACTGGAATGAGAAGCAAAAACTTTAAACTCCCCAGGAGAATTTCCAGTCCATTTGGAAATGTGCCAACTGCTAAGGAAAAAGGAGCTTATTAGAATTAAAAGATTGATACTCCTGGATTAAAGTTATGGGATGAAGAATACTATAGACATGTTTAGGATGCATTTGGGAGCATAGTAGGACCTCTCTGATGAACTTTCTGTTGTCCCTGTAGCCTTAAAGAGTTATACATTCCCATACAGAACCTGTAACTAGGTCCCTAGAGGTTCTTTTTGTAATTTTTTTTTAATTTAGTCTCTTTTCTTCCTTCATATCATTAAAACTTCTCAATCATTCTCATGATAAATAAGTCCAGGCAAAACAAATCAACATCTTAGGTATGCCCTAAATATATGAACCATTCTGTACCTGCAGCCCATCACCTCAATGCCAAAAGGCAAGGGGCCCACTTCACCACGCTTCTGAAGTCATGACTGCATGAGGGTCCTGAAACCCGCCAGTGTTTCCAGAGTTTCCTTTGGTTATCTTGGAGATTGTTCTCCTGATTCTCCTTTCTTCACTATGCGTCTGTTCATCCAAACCTTGGAAAGGAGTGTCTCATACTGGCTCACCAGGGTGAAGAAGGCACTTTGAAAACTCAGACAGCAGAAGGTAGCTGACTGCATAGGGGTGAAAAGGGAAGAGAAGGGAAGAGGATATAAAAGGGAGAGCAACAGATTAAAGGTCCTGAAATCACTTTATTTTAAAGAAGAATTAAATTTTATGAGTAGAATTTTATAAGTGGAGAGATTAGTTTTAGGACGCACTGACTGAGCTTAGGAAAACATGGAACAATTAATGAACACCAAGTGAGTAGGGAAGACTGATGCCATAGAATAGAGGAAAGGAAGGAAACAACTATTTATTAAGCACCAACTATGTTTCAGGGGCAGCACAGGGGATAGAGGGAAGCCATAAAGACTCAACTTCCTAAGTTCAAATATAACTTGAGTCTCTAAAATTCCCTGGCCCTTAGTTTCCCATCTGGCAACTAAGTACCACCGTGGATAGAGCAGTGGGATTGGAATAAAAAATGCATCTTCACAAGTTCAAATCTGGCCCTAGATTTGCCCCAGCAAATCACTTAATTTGCCTCCATTTCCTTACCTGTAAAAATGAACTGGAGAAGGAAATGGCAAGTCACTCCAGTATTTTTGCCAAGAAAAGCCCAAGATAGGGTCCAAAGGAGTTGGACAGAACTGAAACGACTCAACAAAAATGACAGCTCCCATCTCTTTAAACTTGTAATAATTTTGTAAGGTTTTAAGGCTTGATAAGCGTTTTATAAACATTATCTTGTAACCTTCCTGAGCCTCAGATTTCTCATCTATAAAGTGAGGAAGTTGGACTACATGACTTCCAAATCTGTAACTCTAAGAGCATGGTTCACCCCAATGTTGTTATTATCCTCATTTTACAAATAAGGAAACTGAGTCTTGGAGGTTATAAAGCTATTGAAACACAAGTTGAATCCAGGTCTTCATGACCCGAGTTGGTGATCCATATTTACTTCACTATATTGCCTCTCAAGTTATACATGTCCCAGGACATCCTTCTGGCTCTGGGGAAAACTATCAAGTTGGCAGCTTCTCTTTGGCACCTTCCCCTCTCCCTGTCTTTCTCTCCTGGATTTTTCATTTCCCAGCATGATTCTCCAAAACTCGGGGTGCCGCAGATGAAGAGTCTGCCCGCTTCTAACCTAGTCTGGCCCTTGGCAAAAATCTGGCTTCCTATAAGCCAAGGATAAAGCCAGTCTCAGACAGGTCCAAAAGGAAAA
The DNA here is from genome assembly GCF_048593235.1 of Sminthopsis crassicaudata. Taxonomy (NCBI): domain Eukaryota; kingdom Metazoa; phylum Chordata; class Mammalia; order Dasyuromorphia; family Dasyuridae; genus Sminthopsis; species Sminthopsis crassicaudata. The sequence goes on from NC_133620.1 coordinate 285,755,032, forward strand.
GAGTTGGAGGCCATCCAACCCAATCAGGATGTGCCAGTCTCTGAGGGCTCCCCACGTCCCAAGTCTGGGTTTAGAACATAATCTAACAGGCTTGTGACCAGTCAATCGCCTCCCTCCTGGTCTGTGTTTATACTTTGTGTTTCCGGTGCCAAATACACTTTGTGGAATGGAGACTGAAGGTGGAGAAATTACTTTTAGGATTCATTGACTGAGCAGGGGAGAACATGGGCCAATTAGGGAACTCGGAAGATAGCCAAGTGAGTAGGGAAGAATGGTGCCGTAGAATAGTGGAAAGGAAAGAAACAAGCATTTAAGTACCTCCTATGATCCAAGGGTATTCCTATGTGCTAGATGGTACAGAGCATTGAGTGTAGCCCAAAAGATTCATTTTCTTTAGTTCAAATATGACCCCTGACAAGTCAACTTAACCCTGTTTGCCTTAGTTTCCTCATCTGCAAAATGAGTTGGCAAAGAAAATGGCAAACCATTCTAATATCAATGCCAAGAAAACCATAAATGGAGTCATGAAGAATAAGATATGACTGAGAAACAAAAATGAAAAACACACATCTGGCGTTATGATCTATGCTAAGCACTTAAAAATATTAGCTTTTGTTTGATCCTTACAATAACTGAGAGATAGGTGCTATTATTATTATTCCAATTTTCCACTTGAGTGACTTGCAGAGGGTCAGACAGATAGTATTTGAGACAGGATTCAGGTCTTTCTGACTCCAGTCTCATCACTGGGCCATCTAGCTTTGAACTGAACTGGGAGTGGGAATGCCCAGGTCTGCTACTAAGGCACTGAAGGACTTTGGACAAGTCATTTTCCTCGGGGGAGGGCCTTCAGGATTTGGTCTCTGTCAAAGGAAGGCTTTGGACTATATGATAACTTGGATCATCTAAGACTCGACTCTGAAGGTTTTTACAAGATTGGCCTAGGTGCACCCTGCAAATTCAACCACTGATTGAAAGGTCACTTGCTGTCCTTCAGGCAGCATTGCCTTATATATCACATGAGTTTGGGATCTGGAGTCAGATCTGGATTTAAATCCCCTTTTTGATACTTATTAGCTGTGTAGCCGCTCTCTTCACCTTTCTGAGCCTCATTTTCCTCATCTCTAAACAAGGCAGAGCTGTATTAGATGGCCTTTAACCAAGCTTAATAAAATTATTAAATTATTTTCTAAGCTATTGTAAAGGACATGAGAGCATGATGGTCAAAGTGAACATTTCTCATTGACCTAAATGAAATTATTTTTAATTTCTTAAGCAAGCCACCGTAACCTGTCTTGCCTTTCATTGCTTCGCCCGTATGACAAGGAAACTGGATGAGATGATGTTCACACACTAAAAATGTTTTATTCTAATTTGCGAAGGCTGTTTATTGCTTGAAAATGTACTAACAAGATTAGCCGTGTAGCAAAAGTATGTAGTATATCTAACTCTTATGTTTGGAGCTAAAGAGACCGTGGTAATCATCTGGTTCAACTTGAAGTCCCTTTAGACCCAGATTTATGATACATGAAAATAATACACGTGCCCCACGGAGAACTGGGGAAGGTATAATTTACGGAATTCTTTAAATACCCTTCCTGTCTCCGACGGGAACATTTAAAATAGGAGTCCATTTTAAAAATTTGGCTTACACACACTTCCCACCAACGTTATTATTAGCCCAGATGTGTGATTTCGCGGGCACAAGGGGCTCCCCCAAGTCGGAGAAAGGCCGCTCTGGAGCCCCGGAGCTGCCCCGGCAGGGTAGGTGACAGGTTAGAGGTGGGCCTCCAGAGAGCCCCCCTCTGCTCTTCCCTCTACAACATAGCCATGACCCAAAGGACGGCCTCTGGCAGTGACCGGCAAATGTCAGATCTCAAGAGAGGAGTCAGCGCCGTGAGGGCTCGGAGGCCAGTCCCCGCACGCATCTGCTGGGCGGCGGGAGGGCGGACCATGGACAGCTTCTCCTCCCGCGGAGCAGTAATGCGGCCTGCGGGCCTGCCAGTCACCCACAAACGGGGCTGCCCGCGGCTGGGCCGGCTCGCGACGGCCGGTCCCAGAGCCATGACTTCTGGGTGGGAGGAGAGCCTCCGGCTCGGGGGGTCGGACGACGCAGCCTCTCCGGGGCCTCCTGGAAGAGGGGCCCAGCCTGGCACTGCCCACACGCCGGGTTCCAGCCTTCCTTCCCCTTCCTTCCGCTCCCGTCCCTCCGGTTCCTTCCCTGAATAGCTTTGAGGAGAGGGTCTTCTGCAGGAGAGCGGGGTTCGAATCCTCCCGCCACATTTATTCCCGTGCCACGCTTGGCTAACTCACTGAGCCTCCAGTTCCTTATTTGTAGCATGGGGTCCCATTCCCTGACGTGGCCCCCCCTCCCGGGCCTCTTCCAGCCTTCTCTTCCCTAGTGCCCCCCTTTTTCTTTTCCCTCCCTCTTCTGACCTCCGTTTCCCTCCCGGTCTTGCCCCCTCCTCTCCATCCCAGGCCGCATTTCTTTTCCCTTCCCCCACCACGACCTCTCCTTTTTTGCCTCCCCCCACTTCTCTTATTCCTTCTCCTCTCTCCCTCCCCCCCCCCAGCCTCTTCCCCTTGGGACCTCTCCCCCTTCTTGGCCTCCTTCCTCCCGTGCTCTCCTCCCCCACCTTTCTTTCTCTGGCCGCTGTCCAAATGGGCCTCTCCTTTCCCTCCCTCATTAATCCTGATGGCCCCTGGCGCCAGACGAGAAACGTAAAGGGTTAAAATGGAAACCCAAACTATCCCTGGGGAGGGGGTGGGCTGGGTCTGCCTTTCAATCTGCCCGGCTCTCCCCAGCTCTGCCTGTTGCCATGGAAACGCCGGCTAAAAATAAAATGGTCTCCAAATGCAGAGCCCCATGCACGGAGTCAAAACAGACTAATTAAAGCAGCGGAGGCTAAAACGTAAAGATAATTACAAACTCCCTCCCGGTGCCAGCCTGGCAAGTTTTTTTTGGGGGGGGTGATGGGAAAGGAGAGGATCCCTGCCCAGGGGTCCCCTTCTCTGGGAACCCCACCTCTAGGAAACCAGAATTCCCCTTTCTCCCGTATCTCTAAATTCCGCAGGCCTCTGAACTCTAAAATCCCCCTTCAAATCCCCAATTCACCCCCCCCCCCCTTATCCCGTGTCATTGGAGTGAGGTGGCTCCAAGTTCAAATCCTGCTCCTGGTCAGACTCAAGCCAGGTAATCCTCCGATTATTTTTAGGTTAAGAAATAATAGTAACACTCCACCTCTTGTATTCCTGTGCCCAAGAATCTCAGGACCCCCATTCCTGAAATTCCCCTCTTCCTGTACATTTCTCAGGGATCTAGCTATCTACTCAAGGAGAAACTACAAGCTCTCTGCCCTTGGGGAAGCTGTCACTGTCTGAGGCCTGTTTCCCTCGGAATAGCCCCCAATGGGCTGTGGACACTGGCTCTCCCCACCCATCTTCCTTCCTCACTGTGCCTTTCAGGAACGGACTCCGGCTTCCTTCTCCAAGGCCTGTCACTAGCGCTCCCTTGGGCAATCACAAAAAAAAAAATTAAAGGCCTCGACTCGGGCTGTTTGGGTTTTGTTTTTGTTTTTCCGAGACAGATGCGCGCATTTCCCTGCCAAAACTGCTCCTGGTCTTGCTGACGGTCCCACCCTTCTCTCTAGGGACCAAGATGGGAGCTGCGTGGCCCAGACCAGGTTCCCTTTGTCCCAAAGCTTTTCCTTTCTCTAGGCCTTGGAAGTTGTACAGTGTCATCCTCTATTATGATACACAGTCAACAAGCATTTATTACAGTAGGTACCGTGCTAAGGGTGCAGAGGGAGAGGGAATCGCAGCAATAGTCCCCAGCCTCACAAAATTTCATGTACAAACACTGCCCAGCAAAGAAGGAAAACAGTCCAGAGGGAAAGACTCAGGGGCCTCAGGGGCCCAAAGGCTTCTCCTACAAGGTCTGAGTTGAGTCTTGAAAGAAGTCACAGATGTCAAGAGGTGAAATGCTTAGGGTACCTTGTTGGAAGAACAGCAGAGTTAGTAGCATTGAATCACAGTCTAGAGGAGAGAAAACTGAGAAAGGTGGGGCCAGGGTGGGAAAAACCTTAACTGGCAAACATCGAACTTTCTGTTTGATACTGGAGGTAAAAGGGTGCTCTAGCAAAGTGCTGTGCTGGAGGAGAATTACTTGACAGAACAATGCGTGAAAGATGGGTTAGAACGGGAAAAGACCCGAGGCTGGGAGATTAGTTAGAAGGCTGTTGTTTATTAACAGATGAGGGCTGATAGCTGTGGGACACATAAAAGATACTGGGAAGGTGGGAATGACGTGGATTGGCAACCAATGGTTAATGTGGGATGAATGAGAGGGAGAAATTGGAAATTACATTCATATTGCAAACCTGGGAGCCAGAGAACTTGGTGGTCCTGGTAAAGGGAAGTTTGAGAGGAGGGGAAAGACAGCGGGTTCTGTTTTGGACATATTGTTATACTTTCCAGGGAGTAGTAATAACAATATTACCATTTTTTTGTTGTTCAGTCATTTTTCAGTCACATCCTACTCTTTGGGATTTTCTTGGCAAAGATACTGGAGTTGTTTGCCATTTCTTTCTCCTGTTTGTTTTATAGATGAGGAAACTGAGACAAACAGAATTAAGGGACATTACCAAGGATTCAGAGGCCTGCCCCAGTCACTCCTGAAGTTCCAGTCCAGGAAACATTCCCATTCCCAGAACCCTGGCAGCTCCACAACTAGCCAGGCTGAATCAATTCAATTCAATTAATATTAGTTGGAGCATCAGGCCCTAATAAATGAAACAAACCAACCTCATTCTACTTCACCAGTTACCCAAAATACCCAAGCAGGCTCTGCCCTCAGTAGAACTGTGAAATTATTTTCTTTCAATTTAATTCAACAAATATTTTATTAAGTGCCTACTATATGCTGGGCACTTGCTTAGGCACTGGAAATACAAGGACAAAAATGAAACTGCTCTTGCTCCCAAGGGGCTTACAAAAATAAAAGAAAAAGAAGAGAGAGCAAGCATTTATTAAACACCTACTATATGCTGAGTGCTTTATAGATATAATCTTATTTGATCCTCACAACAATCTTTCAAGGAAAGGACTATCATTATACTAATTTTTCAGTTAAAGAAACTGAGGCTTAACTGACAGATTTAAGTTGGAGATCTGGAAATGAAGGTCAGGAGAGAGACAGAATATTGAGTTCTGGGAGTCAACTGAATGTACACACAAACATTTATATATATAAATACTCCATGTATACACACATATAAGAATAAATCAGTAGGTAGATATAGATAGGATAATTGAACTTCTGGGCACTTGAGATCACTAAGTGAGAGTAAAAGAGGACCCAGGACTGAGCTTTGGGGACACTCACAGGTAGGGTTGTGACAAGAATTCAAATCTAGAAGAAAAGAGTGAAAAGGAGTAATCACACTAGAAGGGGGAGAATCAAGAGAACAGAAGCATAAAAGACCACATTTAGAGAGAAAATCTAGTAGGAAAAAATGATGGTGTTAATGGTGTTAAATATTATGGGGCAACTGGGTATTACAGTGGTCAGAGCACTGGGTTTGGAGTCAGGAACGCCTGAGTTCAAATGTATTCTCAGACACTTTTCCTCTGAGTGACTCTGGGACAGCCACTTAACTCAGTTTCCTCCTCTGTCCAATGAGCAGGAGAAGGATATGGCAAATTCCTTCAGCATCTTTGCCAAGAAAACCCCAAACTGGGTCATGAAGAGGACAAAACTGAAGCTCTAGACTCCTAATCCTATCATTTTTAAATTTTAATTTAATTTTTGTAGGTTATAAGTGTACATTCATTTTAAACATTTCCATGTGAATCATATTGAAATAGAAAAATCAGAACAAAGGGAAAAAACGATAAGAAAAAATCAAAAGGAAAAAAAGGTGAAAATAATATGATTCAATTTGCATTCAGTCTCCATAGTTCTCTCTCTGTATGTAGGTGGCATTTTCCAGCCTAAGTTTATTGGAATTGTCTTGGATCACTAAATTGCTAAGAAGAGCTAAGTACATCATAGTTGATCAGCCTGATCCTATAATTAATTGCTGATTATAAGAGTTCATGATCATCTAATGCTTTACAAACATTATCTTGTTGAATAATCTCAAATCTTTGGATTCCCAGACCAAATCTGCTTCCACTATAACACATATATGCACAAGTGATAAGTAACCAACATACAAGGTGCAGAATGAAGTGTGAAGTGAGAGGAAAAAAGCTAATATATGTTAACACCTATGTAAAATGGTTTAGCAACAATGTCAAATATTGCAAAATGATTTAAAAGCATGGGGTTTCAGGTTGAATCAATCGGCTATTAAGAGTCACAAATAAGGTTTGAAGCTAAGTCTTTTGATGCTAAAATCAGTGCTTTTACATATCTTCTTGTAAGGAGGCAGGGGGGGAAATTATATCAGGTTTAAGTCTTGAAAACACAGAGTAACTGGGGACTTTTGCCTTACAGGACCATCAAGGTGGAGGTGTATGACTGGGATCGGGATGGCAGGTAAGTAGATTCACTGAACTCAAGAAAACAGAGCATCATGGAAAGCTGGAAAGAATGACCTGTCAGTCTGAGTGGGAGGAAATAGGGCAATAGAGGGGCCAGGTTTCCTGGTTGGTATGTTGATTATCTGTCACAGTCACCTGCCCATGAGCATGGCAGGTCCAGGCTACAGAGGAGTGCGATTTTTAGAATTATTAAAAGACCTCCCTATTTCCATGCATCTATCAGCATTTTTGACTATAGTGCTTGAAATGTCCTACTTTTTTAGACAAGGGAGGAATTTTGTTAAATGCAGATATTTCACAAAGAAAATTAGCACCTTAAGCCATTTTCTCCTAAGAAGCATGATAATGGGATGGGTAGATGGTTTAATGGATGGAGTGCTAAGAATCAGGAAGTCCTGAGTTCAAATTTAGCCTTAGATACTTAGACACTAAATCACAATCTCTGTTTACCTTATAGGTGGCTAGGTACAGTGGATAGAGTGTTAGGTCTGGAGCTGTGTGATGATGGGCAAGGGGGAAGGGGGATTATTGTTGCCCTTTAGAATAATAGGGAAAGTAGGAGCAGAGAAGGGTTTAATGAGAAAGATAGTGAATTCCATTTTAGGTGTATTGTATGCAAGATGTCTACGGGACATCCGTTTTGAAATATAGAAAAAACAATTAGAAATTCAAATTTTGGAGATTCAGTAGAGTTTGAGCTAAGAAGGTAGAATCAACATAATGATGGTAATTAATGATGAGAATTGATGAGAACACCTAGTCAAGTAGTATATATAGAGAAAATGGCCCCAACAAAACCTGAAACCTTACAACTAGAGAGCATGATCCGAAAGAGGATCCAGCAAAGGAGATTGAGAAGGAGCACTCAGATAGGTAGGAGAACTTGGAGAGAGTGATGTCCTGAAAACTGAAAAGATAGTATTGAAGTGGGAGGGAAACTGTTCCCTTTACTGAAGCTGTGTTCCCTTTAAGATTATCACTCTGAAACTATGTTCCCTTTACTGAAACTGTTCTCTTTAAATTGTGTCCCCTTTTTGATCTGAGAGATCGGGTTTCCCAGGCTCCAAGGAGTCTAGAGAGAGGGCCCATCCTCCCAGCATGAGAGAAGCAACACTATTCAAGGGCAAACCAACTTCCATTGATCTTTTTGAAATTCTAAATTCTCATTCAATTGAGAATTCCTGGTCTCATCAGCTCAGCTGTTCCAGCCCCCACCAAGAGCAACTATATAACAGGTTTCCTTAAACTCACTCCTTGCAGAAGGCCTAACAGTAGCTTCCTCAGCTGCCCTCTGCCCCCTGAGAAGGCATTCTCTTCTCAGTGCCAGACTCCATTTCCCAATAGGACTCTGCCACTATAGAAGTCAGTCTCTTAGCAAACTGGTTTCTTTCCAACAATAAACTTTCATTTTGCCAATAATACTTCGGGAATAAGGGAATTCTTTCCCTTTGAACTTGTGGCTGACCAGAGGGAATTTTAACAACTCTCTCATTGCCACTAATCTCATCACCACAGGGAATCAAGGGGATACAAACTTCATCATTTACAAGGAAGAGATAACGGTGTTTCCCCCACTAGAATGCAAACTCCCTCAGTGCAGGAATTTTTATTTTTGTTTCTGTATCTACTTTGCTTAGCTGATGTGCCTGACCTGTAATCGTTGCTTAATTATGTTTAATTAATGATGCACTAATTGATTTGTGTTGCCCCATTAAGAATAACTTAATTGGGAAGTCATGTGATGTTACCCTTACCCAAACATTTTCAGAATTTTCTTTGTAACATCTTCAGGTTCACCTTGAAGCTCCCATAAAACAATTTGTCTTGTTATCTTATCACAATACATCATTCTTTTCTAACATGAAATAGTATTTAGCCACTTCAGGCAGCAGACTAACCCCAAATAACTTTTGCAAGTTTCAAAATCAAATTCCTCTTTTATGGAATGAAGGTTCAGCATCATTGAAGGTATTCAGAAGAATGAGCCTTGAACACAGAATTTGCTTTAAAAGGCTTTACTGAATTACATTATTGGTACTGTTTGTCTGATAGACTATAAGCCCCTAGATGACATACAGTAGTTCATTTATTATTATTATTATTATTATTATTATTATTATTATTATTAGGTCCTTGTCTAGCAGCTGTTGCTATGGAGACTAGAGACCTAAGTAGACATCCTTCCAGAGTTCTCTGGTGATGTTTTTTGAACTTAGATTTCTGAGAATGTTTTTTTGGAGATTTTCGGAAGAAGGGAGCTAGGTCTGACATTCTCAGTTCTGGGGCTCCTCTTCCATCTGTCTAGCAAAAGTCAGCGTGGCAGCAGCAGCCTGTCAAAAATCAGACACTTGATCAACAAGCATTTCTTCAGCATTTAGTATTTGACAGCCATGGGACCAAGACAGGTTGAGGGAGAGCAGAAGCTCAGATACTTGGCTTTCTGTTTGACTCTTACCTGACAGCAAGCCCCCAGAATGGGAAATGAACACATGAATTCTCTTCTTCCAGCTCTTCTGTCCCACAAATCTCCAAGAACACATAAATTTACATGATTAAAAAAAACCCAAAAACACCCAACCGTGCACTCTGGTCATCTTCTCACCCCCATAGCAATACAGATGCTACATTCATACCCTCCACATCTAGCACAGAGTCTGGTACAAAGTAGGTACTTAATATGCTTCTATACTTGAATTTTGGATTATCAAGTTTAAGTGATGGGAATGAGGCAAATGTGATATGGAGGAGCAGAGGGCTGCTTGTTGAAGAAATGAATGAATGAATGAATGAATGAATTGAATTGATGGCAGGTTCAAAGGCAATTCCAAAGAAAAAGTCTAAAATTTCTCTTGAGCTGTAACTATACTTAGCTCACACCTGGGCCTGGAGTGGGAAACCTGAGTTCAAATCCAGCCTCAGCCATTCATTAGCTGTGTAATCCTGGGCAAGTCACTTCACCTCAGTCTCACCTGTAAAAATGGAACCTACTTCCTAGGGTTGTTATGAGGATGAAGTAATATTTGACAAGGATTTTACAAATTTTAAAATTCCATATAAATGCTAGTTGTTTTTAATTTATGTAACATCAGTTAACATAAATATAATTAGTATCAATGCTGTTATTAATCTTAACATTTAATTAACATCAATACTGTTATTAATGTTCATGGTCATTGTTAATAGCAACACAATAATGAACACTGCTATCATTAATGTTAGCATCATAATTAATATCAAAACTGTTATTAGTATTAACATGATATAATTAACATGAATGCTGGCTTCAATGTTAATACAATATAATTAACATTAACATGGTCATTGTTAGTAGTAACACAATGCAATAGATATTAATACTGTTATTTTTATATATTATATGTATTATATAATGTGTAAATATATAATTATATTAACATAATATAATTAATATCAACTCATTCAGTATTAGTATAGTATAATTAACATTAACATTATTATTATTATCTGGACATATCCCTTCAAAGACAATACCAGAACAGGAAGGGTCCAACTCTTTCCTATTCTGCCCTAATTTACCATCACATGACAGCAAGGACGTTGGCAAGCTAGAACACATACAGAGGGGGCAACTAGATGACTAGAGAACTGGAAACTATGCCTCATGAAAAACGGGGAATGTTTATTCTGGAATAGGCAAGGCTTAGGGAGGAATTGAATAAAAAGCCTTTTCAGGTCTATGGGTCCCCCTTCCATTTCCATATTGAGAAGGGTGAAAAGGCAGAAAAAAGAGACAGAATGTGCTAAAAAATAGCCCAAGATGAGAATTAAAGCCAGAAATATTAGCTTTATAGTTTTTGTGATAAATGCAAAATCTTTGTCTATTGTTTATTGACCAATGAATGGAAATACTGTTGAAAGAAATCAACCATGTTGATGTGAATTTCTCCCTATCTATAAAAGTAGAAAACAAAAAAGGAATTGCAGGGAATTAGAATGATCAAGTCATTGAACAATTGACAATCTTTATTAGGGCCTACTATGTGCTAGTAATTCTGCTAGATGCAAAAAAATAAATTTAACAAACCTTTTGAAAAAGTACCTACTATGTGCCAAGTACTTTATAAATATATTTTTTTCCGATCCTCACAACAAACCCTGTGAGATATCCCTGCCCTTAAGAAGCTTGCATTCTAAACAAAGGAGACAATATATTTAGGGAAGCTAAAAAGGAGTGTAAGTATATAAGGGCAAGAGATGATGCACTGAAGAAAGTCCTTAAGATTTCAGCCTGGAAAGATATGAAGGCCTGTTTGACCTGGATGCTCTCAGGAGCTTCTAGGAGAAATCAGCCAATCAAAAGGAGAAGCCTCATTGCAGAAGTTACCTCCAATGTGTCAAGTCAAAGAGTAGAGTGAGCTTTCAGGGTAAAGAGGTTTCCAGGGAAACAACTGATTTACCTGGTTACTGATGGATTACCTGATTACTGAATTATAGCAGAATCAGGTAGATATGTGCATATGATATGTTTGTGAGATCAAAGGTCATAGTTAATTTCAGATGATGAGCACTGAAAGAAAGACATTTCGGTAACTATTCAGTATAAGTAATGTCCTTTGTAATTCTATGTATATTTTATACACTTAAAATTTTGTTCAGACAATGGATCTGTAGGTTTCACCAGAATGTCCAAGGGATGCACAACATAAGACAGGCAACTCTTAAATTAGAAGAAAAGATGAAAAAAAAAAAAAAAAAAGATCCTGAATACAATCACACTTACCTGTTCCAGTAATGCTCCCCCCCCAAAAAAAAATGGAATATGGAAAAAGTAAAAATGCTGATTTTATTGATAGTCACTTTCTAACATAGTTCAGCTACTATAAAGCAGTTATCACAATGAGAAGGCCAAGAGAGATTAGCAATTTCCTTCATCAGCAAACACTTGATTTTCTTGCTGAGCAGAGATATAACAATCAAGGATAGTACCAGTTTAAAATATTTTTGTTATTGTTCAATCATTTTGACTCTTTATCACCTCATTTGGGGATTTCTTGGCGAAGATACTACAGTGGCTTGCCATTTCCTTCTCCAGCTCATTATACTGATGAGGAAAGTGAGGCAGACAGGGTAAAGTGATTTGTCCAGAGTCACACAGTCAGTACATGTTTGAGGCTAGATTTAAACTCAGGAAAAGGAGACTTCCTGATTCCAGGTCTGGTACTCTAGTTACTGCACCACCCAGCTGCCCACAGTTAAAAAAAAAATGCTCATTTGTTAAATACTACATAGAGTGATGATAGAAGATTATAAGTTGTACTGCTTTAGAAAATAGCCATAGTGGTGAAAACAAATCTGCAGAACGAAAGCAGACATGAAACTCATACAAATTATATCATTCTAAGAGCATCAGTAAGTGAGACCATCAGGATAACAGTCAGAAAAGGGAACAGATTTGCCAACATTCCCATCTTACATTTTATTTTCATCATTTATGAATACAGAACTACTACTAAACTAAAATAAATATAGAACTAAGGTTTTCTTACACTTCAACTTCCAGTGTACTACGCCCAGAAGTAGAAAAGAAACTTTTACATAAGGAAACTGGGAAGAATGTCTGGTTCAGAATGAGTACGTACAGAGGAAATTCATGTTGGAAATCTTCATGAGATCCATGTGTCACCTGGGTGTGCTCTTAACATAGCTTCTTGAAAGCTAAGCCAAGAATTATAGCACTCATCAAAATCACAGCTTAGAACCTCTACTAATATGTATCTTTGAACACCAGTACAACATATAAGAAATGCAAGAGACATAATTTCTGGGTAATTAATCATTTTATTAATTATGGCTTTCTCTTTTTCTATTAATTATGTTTTGACTCTTTATGGAGGCATCCTAACACATATATACCATTGGAACAGTGGATATTCCTGACAAATGAGAATCAACTCTGATTGGTTAATAATTAATGAAAGAATGAATATTATAATGAGAGGTGGACCTATTTTAATGAAAGCTGAGTATATAATTCTGGTCATGTCATGATGGATGGAAATTCAAGTCCTGTCTCGACACAACTTTTACAAAAGAATCTTTCCTTCACACAGTCAGTGAACAGTGAATGATGATGGTGGGTTATGAATCCCACCAAGATTAGATTCTCCCAGAGGATTTGGGCAATCTTATCTATAGAGAGATGTCCTTCCCAAGGACTGGCTGAATAATCTACAGGGATTTATTTCTGAATAAGGAAATAGTAAGGAAAAAGACTCTGGATTCTCTCCAGCTCCAGTATTAATTGTTTATTAATATAAGATAGAAATAATCACTTCTCTCCCTAAACCAAACCAGTTGACATGTTATTTCAAAGTAAATGACATTTAATTAAACAGAATAGCATATTGATTAAAAAGAAAAAAATTCTCCTAGGCAAACACAGTGTCTCAGATTTCCATGCTGCCAGGAGGAGAAGATATGCTCTCAAATAGCTTAAGTTCTCAGGGCTCCATCTCCCAGCTGAAACACCTCTCATTCTTCCTTGGTTCAGTTTCTCAAAAGCTTATTATATCTCACCGATACATGCTGGGCATCTCTGTAGGTTAGTGAAGCTATCGTAGGAAACAACTTCTCTGGCGAGGAAAGGCTGCCATTTTTTGCTGGGCTCCATCTTCAACAAGTTGCTGCCACCTTCTTTTGGAGTGTTTCTTCTTTCACTTTTGGAGCATCTATTTTTTCTGGGAGGGAGTGATATTTTTTCTAAGAGACTGCCTATACCTACAGTATGGCTAAGTATAGAATCCCAGACTTGGAGTCAGGAAAAACTGGATTTAAGTCTCATCTCGGCTATTTATTAGCTGGGTGTTCTTGGATGAATAATTTAGCTTCTCTGGAATTCAGTTTTTTTTATTAATAAAAGGAGGATAATATTGGTATTTACCTCAAGGTGGTTATGAGACTAAAAAAGGTACAGTTTGTAAAATATTTTGCAAATCTCAAAATATTGTGTCAATCTATTAAGCACTTACTATGTGCTAGGCACTTAGCTAAGTACTGGGAATGAAAAGAAAAGCAAAAAAATAGTCTTTTTCTCAAAAAGCTCACAGTCTAAAAAGGAGACAATGCATAAACAATGTACAAACAATATATAGAGTAAATGAAAGGTTATCTGAGTGAGGAGGAACAAGGGGATGGGAATGGACCAGAACATTAAGAAAAGATGGGAAAGGCTTACTGCCAAAAATGCTATTTGAGTTGTTGAGAGTTGGAGGAAACCAGAAGGCAGAAATGAGAAGGGGAAAGGGAGGGAAGTCCTTTCATCTCTTTTGGCCTCAGTTTCCTCATCTGTGAAATGGGAATACTAATAACATCCACCTTTCAGGGTTATTATGAGGACCAAATGAAATAATATTTGTAAAAGTACTTAGCATAATGGCAGACACATAGTGGGAGCTTAATAAATTCTTGTTCCCTTTTCTTTCTTTCCTCTTCCCCCTTTCAGCTTGAGATCTATGAAACTATGATTATTCAAAAAGAAATCAGCTTTTCAATGCATACAGAAAAACCCGAATGAATATGGAATGCTTATTGTCCAGACTAGGACATGCAGCTGGATGCCTTTCGTGTGAAGGAATCCGTAATACTGTCTATGTAGGCCAGGCACTGCAGGTGGATGGATGATGAGCCGGGCCCCAGAACTGAATAGAAAGAAAAGAGTAGGCTGAATTTCATTTGGAAAATTGTGAAGTGCTTTTAATGATCCCAAGTGGCCGCCCAGCACAAAAACCCGTCTTTATAAAATCAGGGTTTTAGGATGCGTTGTGGTGATGAATATTAGAACACCACAGCCGCACTGTGCAAAAAGCCTTTGCTGATCCTCCTAAAGCTAGAGCCTTCTTCCTGAGATGCTCCCTCCTTTATCTAGTCTGCATCTTGTGGGTATGTAATTGTTTACCATTAGATTGAAAGCTCTTTGAGAGGTTTTTTTTTTTTTTTTTTTTTTTTTTTTTTTTGTATACCTAGCACTTAGCATTGTGTCTAGTACATGGTAGGCACTTAATAAGTTCTTGTTGACTTGACTTGACCCTAAAGACTCTTAAATAACAAGTAACCCAAAGACCAATGGAGGGAACATGTGAGCAAAAGTAGAGTGTGGGAGGTTTCCAATGATGAACTAGCTAGCAAGACATTTAAGGCTGGGCACTGTGCTAAATTCTAGATATGCAAATATAAACAAATCAGTTGGCTCCAGCCCCAAGGAGATTATATTCTTTTTTTCCTTCCATAGTATTTATTTTCCCAAATATATGTAAAGATAGTTTTCAACATTGATTTTTTGTAAGACTCAGTGTTCCAGATTTTCTTTCTCCTCCCAAAATAACAAGCCTTCTGAAATAGGTTAACATGTGCAATGTTTTTAGACATGTTTCCATATTTGTCATGTTGTACAAGAAGAATCAGGGGAAAAGCAAAACACACACACACACACACACACACACACACACACACATACCCACAAGAAAGAAAACAAACAAAGGTCAAAAAAACTATGCTTTGATACACATTCAGTCTCCATGGTTCTCTCTCTGGATGTGGATGGCATTTTCCATATTAACCATCTTTTTGTGTCCTGGATCCCCATGACAGTCTATTAAGCCTATATACCCTCTCTCAGAATAATGTGTTCAAATGAAAAAAATAATAATAAGATAGAATTACAAGGGGAAAAAAGTATAAAGAAAATAAGATAGAAGGAAAACCAATTATATTGAAATACTTTAAAAATAAATACACAGAGCCCATGTTTTGTTTTGTTTTTGCAATGGTTCTCCCTTATCTTGCCCAAGTTGGACATATACCAGCCACTGACTGGACTGAGCCCAATTGTGATTGGTACAGAAACTTTAACCTACTCAGATTTTCTGACCTGGGCAATTTGCCGTAGAGAACCTGGTGACTTGCCCCTCCCCGAGGGAAGGGAATGTTTCTCATATCCATGCTAGACTTACTATAGACACCCAGTCATTTTTATCTTCTCAGAGTTCCTAAATGCAAGTGATTTACTAGTCCAAGTGTCCCCAGAAGCAGGGACCAAAGGCAAGTTCCATCATTTCCATCCTAGACCAGGATGAGAACCTCTCCTCGGTCAGATCCATGCGGGAACAAGGACAAGAATTGTCCGGTAACCATAAACTATAAATGAGTTTCAATGTGTCCTGCAATGAATTCCTACACTCATAATAGCATCTACTTCTCTGGATTGTTGTGAATATAAAGTGAGATATTTGTAAAGCTTTTTACAAATCTTAAAATGCTTAATAACAATAATAATAATGATAATAACTAGTCGATTGTTGTCCTTTGTTCTCAAAGAGAATCAAAATCACACCACTATGTTAGAGTTGAATTGCAGTGTGCACAACTGTGGCTGATCAGCTCCGAATGCTCCGCCAAGTCAGACACATATAGTCCATATGAACATTCGGGGTGGACTCTCTCATTTTACACATTTTGTGTTTCTTATGAGCTAATTCAATTCTGCTTTGCTCAATAGCTAACATCATATAGGGCAGCTAGGTGGTACAGTAGATGGAGTGCTGGGCTTGGAGTCGAGAAGAATCATCTTCATGTATTCAAATCTGGCCTCAGATATTTACTAATTGTGTGACCTGGGCTAAATCACTTAACTCTGTTTGCCTCAGTTTTCTCACCTATAAAACGGGCTGGAAAAGAAAATGGCAAACCACTCTAGAATCTTTGCTTTAAAAAAATTCACACTAGGGTGAAGAAGAGTTGGACATGACTGAAAGGGCTGAACAACAACAAAAACCATTATGTAGTACTTATCGTAGTACCAGGTCCTGTGCTAATGTTTTGCAGCTATTATCTCATTTGATCCCAACAAGAATATTGTGAGGTAGGGGCTAGTATTATCCACATCCTATAGATAAGGAAACTGAAGCAAACAAGAATTAATGGTCACCTAGGATTGCATAGTTTGTCTGAAGCTAGATTTGAACATGTCTTCCTTTGTCAACTTTGTAATCGATTGTGAGAAATAGGAGACACTGGCCCAGGACCACTCAGCACAGCATGACCACCTCAGAAGGCACTTAGCTCTTTGAGCAAAGCAAACCTGGTCCTCTATCTACTGCATCACCTAGGCATTATATTAACACATCATTATTATTAGTCCATTAAAATGTTGGTTCATGTGGAAAAGATTTATTTGTTCTACTTGGTCCAGAAGACAGAGGGATATTCTGAAAGCGGTGAGCCCCTAGGATCCCTGAATCCTCAGGTGCATCAGGGTTCACAGGGTGACCACTGCTGTGAAATTGGAACCCTGTTCCTCTCCATCCACCTTCCATGTCACAAACTGATGGCCTGCCCTCACGTGCTGGATCACCTGGGCGCTGGGACTTCCATAGTGCTCTATGTCGTCCACCAGCATAGGACTGAGCTGTTGGGTCTCTACGTTTGTGGACCCAAAGTGGTAGATGGAGATTCCAATTGGGATGACAGGAGCAAACTGTACTAATCTAAGCATGAAGGGCGAAGAGTCTAGACAAGCATGATCACAGTAGGCCTGGATATTAAGAGAAGATGATGAGGAAGGGAGGGTACTTGTCTAGACAAGACTGTAATGGATAACTTCTAAAATCCTTTTCAGTTTTCGAATTCTATGATTCCAAGATGCAGAAAGCTAGATTTCTGTTCCATATAAGTAAAAGTTTCCTAAAACTTTTGATTAGGGCAAGGGAGGCAATTCCCCTACTATTTCTGCAATGTATAGTCTTAACTGCCTGGGGAGCTTGCCAAGGTCACATATCTGTATTTGTCAAAGATGAGACTTGAACCATGTCTCTACTCACAATGCAACATTGACCCTCTTCCCGACAGTTATTGCTTTTTAAAACTAGTGAGCTTCCAGTGGAATGGGATATAAAGAGTGAGCATCCAAGAGTATGTTGGAGCCAGCTCAAACTGGTTTGTGAGAGTCAGTTGTTAAATTTATAGTGTGACTATTCACACCCCTAAAATTGGCAAAAGCTGCAAATAAGGGCTGGATTTATTGTCTTGTTTATGGACTACACTTAAGAAAGTAATGAAGGAAAATAAGGTAGATTAAATTTAAAAGCTGTCCATAGTTGTTCTGTCCAGAAGAAGAAAACAAGTCTACCTTATTAGCATTTTCTTCATTACTTAAGTAGATTAAACTTAAAAACTGTCCATAGTCATTCCTCTTTAGAAGAAGAAAAAAAGTCTACCTTATTAGCATTTTCTTCATTACTTCCTTAGGTCTACCCAATAAACAAGACAATAAATCCAGCCCTGATTTGCAGCCTTTGCCAATTTTGGAGGTGTGAATAGTCACACAGCAAAATTAACAACTGGCTCTCACAAACCAGTTTGAGCCAGCTCCCACACACCCGTGGATGCAAATTCTCTGTCTCTCATTCCCCTGGAAGCCCACTCCAGCTTTAGAAAGCAATAACTATCAGAAAGAGTCAGTGTTGCTTTGTGGATAGAGAGCTGGGAAGGTCCTTCAACAGGAGTTGAAGAGAAAGCTGATTGTTAAACACTTACCAGCATACCTCTGACCACATTACTAGATATCTTAGAACAGAGGATGACTAACCACTTGTTGGGAATGTGACCTGGAAAGAGGAAAGAGTGTTTTCAATGGAGTACGGGGACCTCTGTTCAAATTTTCCCTCTGAAGTTGTTATTTTGGCAAGTCATTGATTTCCTGAGCTTCAGTTTCCTCGTCTCTAAAACAGGAGAACTGAAGGCTTTTGAAGTCGAGCTCTAAATCTCAGAAGCCTGGGAAGTGAGTGATATGAGTCCCTTCCAGTTCGGAGATTCTAGGATTACCTGGCCTGCTTGTTAAAACAAGTCATGTGACTTTATCATTTCACCTCCGGTGACCACATCCCCCTAACCGGCCTCTGCTTCCAGTCTCCCCTCTTGACAATAATCTTCTTCACCTTTCCTAGTTGCCTCCTCGTATTTGTTCTACATGTAAAGCTCTCAAGGCAGAAACTATATCCTATCTGCCCAATCCCATACTGGGCATGTAGTCAATGCTGGGAAGCTGATAGGGAAGTGAGAAGACAGGACTTCAGTGATTCGTTATTATCTATTGCATCAAATCCAAATTCCTCAGCCTAACTCCATTTTCCTCCCTTTTTATCTCACTGACCTTATTTCCCCCATCAACGCTAACTCTCAGCTCTGAGGGGGCCCTTCATATAATTTGCTTGTTTTTCTCCCTGTATCTTTACACATTCCACAGAATGCCCCTCCTCTTCTCTCTTTTTTTTAACCAGACCTGAGATTTCAATTGCATAGGAAATTCCAGTAATACCCATTACCAATGCAAATTGGTATGTGCTTTGCAGCTTTTTTTTTTTTTTAATTATGATAAAGAGTTGTCTGGACCACAGAAAAGTGACTCGATAGAATTTCACACTTAGTATGTATCAGAGATGGGACTGGTATCCCGACTCCAAGACTGGCCTTTCATCCATTCTTTCAGGCTGCCTCTTATCACTTAGTCTTTTTCTTCATCCCCTCAGGATGCCTAACTGTGTATCCATTTTTATAATGTCTATTCAGAGAGAAGACTGAGGAAACAAAAGTAGGGCAGCAGAGAGAAAAGAGAAAGAGAAAAGAAGAGAGAGATGAGGGGGGAGAGAGACAGACAGAGAGAAAGAAAAAAGAGACAGAAACAAACAGAGACAAGGAGAGGCAGAGACAGAGAGAGAATAAGAGATGATATTAACTTCCTATATGCTTGGGTATATAAATACAAAGTACAAAAAAGCAAGTTGGTCCCAACTCTTAACAATAGAGGAGCTTAACATTTTAACTTAACATTTTAATAGAGGAGCTAGAAAAGTGGGAGTGGGAGAGAATGCCCCAAGGAAGGCAAAACTGCTGAGGAGATTGTGCACTAATTCTGAACTAAAGTCAAGAAGACTCATCTTCATGAGCCCAAATCTGGCCCCAGACACTTACGAGCTGTGTGACCCTGAGCAAGTCACTTACCCATGTCTGCCTCCGTTTCCTCATCTGTAAAATGGGCTGGGAAGGAAATGGCCACTCCAGCATCTCTGCCAAGAAAACCCCACGTGGGGTTAAGAAGAGTCGGACATGACTAAATTAAAATGAACAAACAACAACATCTAGTGTTTTACATTTTGCAAAAAACTAAGACTAAAGATGTAGAAAGACCCCATGACATAATGATCAGAGCTCTGGATTTGGAGTCAGGGAAGTGACCTCGTTGGTTTGAACCCTGGCTCCACTATTCACTGTCTTGGACAAAAGTCTAATTCTTTTTATGCCTCAATTTCCTCATCCATAAGAAATGATGGAGTTGGACTAGATGGTCACTAGGGCCTCCTCCCCAGCTTTAAATCACAGGCGGTACCAGTCTTTTATGTCCATAGTATAGAAGAGGAACTTGGGGCCATATAGCTGAGGAGTCTTGTCCAGTGTCATTCAGATAATAACTAACAGAGCTGGGACTAAAGGTCCAGCGGTCTTTTCTGAACACGATTGCCTTCTCATCTGAGCTCATCTAGAGCCACTAGCTCTCAAAGGCAGCAACCATATCATATCTGTCCAGTTGTAGTCCTGGGCATGTAGTCAGTATTGATAGGCTGGTAGACAAATGAGAGAATTTGCTGTTGAGGTCCAGTTGTTTTTCACTCATATCTGACTCATCATGACTCTATTTGGGGTTCTCTTGGCAAAGAGGCTGCAGTGGTTTGCCATTTCCTTCTCCAGCCCATTTTACAGATGAGGAAACTGAGGCAGACATGGGTAAATGACTTGCTCAGGGTCACACAGCTCGTAAGTGTCTGGGGCCAGATTTGGACTCATGGAGATGAGTCTTCTTGACTTTAGGCCCAACCTTCTATCCATGATGCCCTCTATCTTCCCTAAAGCATTAGATAAAAATGAATAATTTTGAAAGGATCGAAAACCAGTTTTTGTTATTGAGTCATTTTAGTCACGTCTGAGTCTTCCTCACCCCATTTTGGATTTTCTGGCAAAGACACTGAAATGGTTTGTCATTTCCTTATCCAGTTCATCTTATAGGTGAGGAAACTGAGGCAGATGTGGTTAAGGACCACACAGCTAGTCTGGGGACTCAGCACTGGCACTCCATCCATGAACCACCTAAGGACTCAGTGAGAAGGAAGGATCTAACTAAGGAGACAGGCTGAAGCTGGAAATCTTTAATTACCCACCTAGATTGTTGCTCACCGAAGAAGGCACTGCATTTGGGTTTAGAGAACGTGGCTGTGAGTCATAGTTTGTAACTGCTTCCCTGTCTCATCGGGCCTTTCCTCACTTATGAAATAAGGACGTTGGGTTAGAATGGCTCTGCTCGCCTTTCCAGCTTTAAATCAATGATCCTTAGAGCTCTTCTGAATCACCCATTGGGGTCAACATTTAGCAAAGTCTCAGTGTCTGAGTGCGAGCTAGGTCGTTTCCCCAACTCCTCTCCCCTCACCAGATGACTTATCAGCTGTGCACATTCAGGTCAGCTCTCCGGAGCCACTGGGATGCAAAGCATGGCCAAGGAGAGTCATAGGGAAGCAAACTCTTGCTACAAAGGCAATAAAGTGGGCTGGATCGTAGAGTTAGAGTCAGAAGAGACCTTACCAAGATTCCTAACAATAGTTCATGTTTATAGACACCTTTGAGGTTTATAGCCTACTTTCTTCATAACAATCAGTGAGCTAGTATAAGTATTGTTATCTACCAGTATCCACAAATCAGATTCAGG
Source organism: Sminthopsis crassicaudata (assembly GCF_048593235.1). Lineage (NCBI taxonomy): Eukaryota > Metazoa > Chordata > Mammalia > Dasyuromorphia > Dasyuridae > Sminthopsis > Sminthopsis crassicaudata. Next base: position 285,776,363 of record NC_133620.1, read on the forward strand.
TGTGGCAGAGGACAGGCCTGGGAGTTGGAATAATAATAACAATAATAACAGCCAGGATTTGTATAGAGATTTAAGGTTTGCACAACACTTTACAAATGTCTCATTTTAGCCTTAGACTAGGGCAGCCAAATGTGCAATGGATAGAACACCAGACCTGGAAGCAGGAAGACCTGAATTCAGATTCAGCCTCAGATACTTACCAGCTGTGTGATCCTGGACAAGTCACTTATTTCTGTTTGCCTCAGTTCCTCATCTGTAAAATGAGCTAGAGAAGGAAACGGCAAAGCGCTCCAGTATCTTTGCCAAGAAAAATTTTAAAATTAAACAACAATCTTTAGAATAACCCTGGAGGAAGGGATTTTTTAATAGAAGAGACAGAGACTGATAGCATTTAAATGGCTTGCTCAGATCCCACAGCTAGTATGTGTCGGGGATGGATTTGTATTCCAGTCTTCTTGACTTCAGATCCTCCAGCTGCCTCAAATGAGGTAAACTTATCTATGTGCCGTCTAGGATGGCGTGGATCAAAACAAGATGTGTATTGGCTGTTCAACCCCGGACACAGTTCTTACCTTCCCAGGACCCCCAGGCATCTCTGGCTATAAGTTATACAACAGCAGCTCATCTGTGTGGATAGATCGCTGACAGCTCTGTCTCTCTGTCTCTGTGTCTCTGTGTCTCTGTCTCTCTTATCTGTATGTTTCTCTCACAGAGGCACACAAGCACATTATTTATCTGTGTACCACTACATAAAAGTACTTCATAAAACAGCAGGAAGGAGTCACACTGAAGTTAAAATGCTTAATAAAAAATATATATATATAAATACACCTTGTTACTATTATTACTTTAGTTTTTTGTTCTAGATCTTCTCCCACAGCTGCCAGAGGTGTAAATAAATATTTATTATGCCCTTATTATGGGCCAAGCACTGTGATAATATTAGGGATACAAAAAAAGGCAAAAGCACTCCCTGAGCGCCCCGAGGAGTTTTGAGCCTGCTGGAGAAGACAACATTCTAAGGAGATATTGTGCTTCTGTCTCACCCCTTCATCTTAAATCTTCTGCCTCCCTCTAACCTTTTCTGCAGCTTGGACATTTGGCCTATCTTAAGCTTTGCTGTACTGAGTCCTAAGTCTCTGGTTCTGGCTCAATCCCTTTTTCCTTCTCTTTCCCTCTCTCCTTTTCTCTTCCTTTCTTTTCTTTCTGGCTTCCCCTTTCTCTCTGTCTCCATCTGTCTCTCCCTCTTCCTCCTTCTCTTTCTGTCTCTCTCTTCCGCCTCTCTTTCTCCCTTTTTTTCTCCTTCCCCCTTTTCCCCTCTTTTTCCCTCTCTCCTTCCTTCTCTTTCTCCTTCTTCCTCCCTTTCTTTCTCCTATGCTCTCCCTCCTCTTCTTGCTCTCTTGTCTTCTGTCTTTTCTCTTTCTCTCCTTTCCTTTCTTTCCCTTCCTTCTACCTTTCTTCCTTTCTTTTTCTTTTTTTCTTTCCCTCCTTCCACACTTCTTTCTCACTCTGTCTTTTTCTTTCTCTTCCTCTCCCTCTCCCCTTTATTCCTTTCTCTCTCTGCCTTATTTTTCTTCTTCCCTCCATCCTTCTCCCTCTTTCTCTTCTTTTTCTCTTTCCTCTCTCTCTCTCTCTCTCTCTCTCTCTCTCTCTCTCTCTCTCTCTCTCTCTCTCTCTCTCTCTCTCTCAAAAACACACACATAATACATGGAAACTATAAATATATAACCACAGCTAGCCCATGGCCTGCTCTCATGGCCTTATTGTGCCCTGGGGGGATATGCCATCTGCACAAATGGCTTCTCAAATAATACATGTTGAATGCATCAGAAGAGATTGAATTGGTCTCAGAGCTAGAGAGACTTGGTTTCAAGCCTGGCTGTGTGACCTTGGGCAAATTAATTAATCTCTCAATGCTTTAGGCAACTCTGAAAGCCTCTAAGGCCCAGAGAAAGTGCCACTCTATGTTGCTAGAGGCTGTTCCTTTATCTGGGAATTCTTTATAAGAGTGAAATCAGAGGTCCACCCCATGGACCCACCCACACTTATAAGTACATTAAGAAGTATTAGCAAAGTATTTTTTAAAGTCTTTATTAACTTAAGGGGTCAAGAAAGTTGTCTTGGAATAGAAGATACATAAACTGGATTTTATTGTTAGAAATTTATCAGGCATTCTAGTTATAAGAAACAGTGTAGACAAAGGCATGCATGTAGGAAAGAACGTGGTATGTGTGCATTAAGCATAACAAATAACCCAAGGAAAGGACTTGAAAGAGCTTCTTGAACAAATCCCACATTTTACAGTTGGAGAAACTGAGGTGCATGAAGGGGAGGTAATTGGCCCAAGATCACACATATCTTAAGTGGCAGAGTTGGGGTTTGGCTGCAGGCCTTTTGGATTCCAAATTTAGCGCTTTTCCAGATATTCTGTGGTTTTTCAAAGATGTAAAGTGATTTATTTGGCAGCAGCATAGATTATGTGGAGGGAAGTAATGTGATACAAGGCTACAAATAGAGACTGGAGGAAGGAGTGTGGAGGCCCTTGAATGCTGAGTAGAGGGCTCTGTACTTTATTCACCAAGTAGGAAGGAGGAGCTACAAGGTTGGGCTGGGGTTTTTTTTGGAAAGTTATTCTAGCAGAGGTAAAAAAGATAGGTTGGAGGGGGTGTGAGTGACAGTAATATGCCTATTAAAAGCATATTTTCAAGAGTAAGATCAGGGCAAATGTTATTAGCTGCTCTGCTTTTGATTCTCTGTGTATCTCGGGGGTGGTTGTGGTGTGGAGTCTGAGAGGAGAGGAGGATTGAGGATGAGAGATGGAGGATCCAATGTAGGGGATGGAAGATGGTGAATGGGAGGTAGAGGATGAGGAATGGGAAGTGGATGAGTGGTGAGGAATAGGGAATTGGGGTGGGTGATAAGGAATAAGAGATGGAGGGTGGATAATAGGGAGATAAATAAAGATGAGGAACTTGAAATGGATGATAAAAGTGAGGACTGAGAGAAGGATGAATGGTGGGAAATGGGGAATCAGGAGAGGATAGGATGGAAATGAGTGATGGGAAGGGGAGATATGAAAGAGGAATAGATAATAGGAATGGGAATGGAGGATGGAGAATGTGAAATAGTAATGATAATGGGAAATGAAAGATAAAGGATGGATGAAGGATAAAGAAGGTAGGATGGAAATGGGTAATGGAAATGGGGAAAATGAAAGAGGAATAGATAATAGGAATGGGAATGGAGGATGGGAATGAGAAATGGGGAATGTGAAAAAGAAATGGATCATGGGATATGGGGATGAAGGATGGAGAAAGGATAAGAAAGAAGTAGTAGAGAACAGATATGGGAAAAGAAGGATAGATAATGAGGAACTAAGGATGAAGAATAAGAAATGTGTGATGGATATAGGACATGAATATGATGTGTAGGAAATGGGGAATATGAAAATAGACTAAGGACAGGGATTAAGAAGTGGGAGGTTAGGGAATGAGGGTGACAAAGATGGATGGACAATGCATGATAGGGGAAATGGTGGATAAGAAAGGACAAGGAAGAGGATGGGGAATAGGAAATGGGAGACTAGTAAAAGAGAAATATATAATGAGAAACTGTAGATGGAGAGTAGGAAATGGATAATGGGAATGGGGTCTATGAAAGAGAGATAAATAATGGGGGAGGGGGAAGGAAGATGTAGAATCAAGTTTCCTGCATGACTCTGTGACCCTGTAAAATTTTTATTTTATTTTCTACTTCTCCATCATCTTTCCAGACATCCCGGGCTTGCAATTTTGGTACCATCCCAGACTCTTCACTTTCTCTTACTCTCCATATCCAATCCAAGGTCTTGATCTTGTCCTCTCCTTTCCATCTCCATAACACTGTATTTACATTTCTGGCATTGCCATCACCCTAGTACACATGCCTATCACTTCTGCGCAATCTTTGCAATAACCTGGTCTCCTTGCTTCAGGTCTTTTTCCACTTTAATCCATCTTCCACTCTTTTGCTATTGTGACCTCTCTAACAGAATCAAGCCCTCATTCAGCAAATTCTAGGGGCTCCCTATTATGTCCAGGATCAAATAGAAAATCCTCAGTTTGGCATTCAAATGGCCCCCCCAACTAGTCTTCCAGCTTCCTCCCCTCCATGTACTCAGCGGTTCAAACACACTGGCCTCGAGGCTCTTCTTACCCAAGACACTCATCTCTTGCTTCCTGAATGTTTTCACTGACCTTCCCATGCCAGAATTCTCTCTCTCCTCATCTCCTTCTCCAGGCTTCCTTGGCTTCCTTCAAACTTCAGCAAAAGTCCTATTTTCCATAAGAAACCTTTTGCGATCTCCCTTAATGCTGGTGCTTTCCTTCTGTTGATCATTCTCCAATTTATCAAGCCCTATCTCACATTTCCTATTCCTCATCCTTAGTTTCTTATTATCCATCCTTCTTTATCCATATCCTTTCCCCACTACTTTCTTATCCTTTCTCCATCCTTCATCTCCATATCCCATGATCCATTTCTCTTTCACAGTCCTCATTCCTAATTCCCCATCTTCCATTCTTAGTCCTATTATCTGTTACTCTCTCATTTTCCCCATTCCCTTCATTTCCATCCTGCCCTCTTTACTCTTTTCCATCCTTTATCTTCTATTTCCCATATAACTTGTTTGGATACAGTGGAGAGATCTCCGGACTGGAGTCAGAAAGACCTGATTTCAGATCTGGCCTTGGACACAAGCCATTTAACCCGGTTTGCCTCAGTTACCTCATCTGTAAAGGAAATGGTAAATCCTTCCAATATCTTTGCCCAAAAACCTCATATAGAGTCACAGAATTGGGAAAGCCTGAACAAAATCCATAAAAAATAGTTTGTTTGGACATGATTATTTGCATATTATCTTTACCATTAGACTGTGAACTCAAGAGCAACAGCTGTTTGATGGTTTGTTTTGTAAGGTTATGTTTATAAACCTAGCACTTAGCACAGTGCCTGGCACTTAGTAGGTGCTTAATAAATGCTTATTGACTGACCAGTCTACTTTAGCTTTGGCTATCTCTATGCAGTGGGAGTTACTATTGGAGGTTCTCTTTTTCATGGAGTCAGTGGGATTCAGGGCTAGGAGTCAGGAGTCAAATCTCTCTGAGTTGTACTGAAGGCTGTGGTTGACAACTCTGCTCATTAAAAACAATCACTCTCTGCTGAATGAAATGAGAAGAACAGGAGAACATTGTACAGGGCAACAACAACATCGTATCATGATCAACCATGATAGATTTAGCTCTTTTTGGCAATACAGTGAGCCAAGATAAATCTAAAAGATTATCGAAGCATACTATTTTCACTTCTTTTAAATTAAATTTTTTTCTTCCTTGTGGTTTTTCTGTTTTTGTTCAGATTTTTCTTTCACAACATGAATAATATGGAAATGTTTAATACAATTGTACATATATTACCTATATCAGATTAATTGCTGTCTTGGAGATGGTGGAAAGGAAGAAGGTAGAAAAAATGGAAATTAAAATCCATAAAAGTAAATGTCAAAAACTAATAATCATTTTAAAATGAAGTTCAGAAAAGTAAATATATATATATATTATATATAATCACTGTCCTCTTAGATAGGTTTTGATAGGTCTATAAGGATATCAGAGACTAATGAGGAGTGAACTCAGGGCAAAAACTCAATTGGCCCCTTTCTTGGGCATTCAGGGACAAAGAACTTCATAGGATAATACCTTTAGAGGTTAAAAAAAAAAAAAAAACCTCCCCATTTTACAGATGATGAAAATGAGACTTAGAAAAATTAGCTAGCTTGCCCAAAGTCACACAGGTAGTAAGCATAAGTCCTGGGATTGGAATCCTGTTCTTGTGTTATCAGAGTGATGTTCCTTCTACCCTATCATGCTTTCCTTTAATTCACATAGGAAGTATATGTTCCATTCCAGAGTTGCCTTCCTAATGGTTTTTGGCATCTCCCGAAAAACCATGGAGCAAAGGCAGAACTCTAGAGCCAAGAATGAAAGAAGGCACAAATGAGAGAGGAAGGGCAATAGCTAATCCAAAGGAAAAAGCTTTAATGATGGAATTTTGGATATCTTTTGAGGGAGATACTTGGAGTTAGGAGAAAGAGGCAGAGGGAGGAGAATGCAGCCTGGAATTCAGGCTCTTTTGCTTTTTCTTGCAGTCATGACTTCATTGGAGAGTTCACCACTAGCTACCGGGAACTGGCTCGTGGGCAGAGTCAATTCAACATCTATGAGGTGAGTCTGTTTCCTGCTTTTAAACCTGCTATTTGCTGTATATTTCAAAGGATCACACCGATTTTAGGGAAGACTTGAATCTAGAGAGCTGCAGCCTGGGGCTACAAAAGTCCACACTATGATTTCAGATGTCCCCTTTTCTTATCTTATTTTCAGGGGGCAGCTAAGTGATCCTGAGCAAATCACTTAACCCTTTTTGTCTCAATTTCCTCATCAGTAAAATGATCTGGAGGAGATGGTAAACCACTCCAGTATCTTTGTCAAAAAATAAAACAAAACAAAACAAAACAACCAGAAGGAGTCACAAAAAGTCACACATAAATGAAAAATCTGAACAACAAAAACAACCAAAAAAATCTAAGCTTCTGGGTATCGGGCTGGGGTGGGCAGGAGGAAGCACCAGGTGGGAGAGCAAGAAGACCTGGGTTCTATTTTCAGTACAGTCATTCACTAGCTGGGTGGTTGTGGTTAAATAATTTTTCCTTTCTGGGACTTGATTTCCTCCTCTATAAAAATAGCTATAATTCCAACCACTCATGCCTCACTAGCTTAATTCCTACCTCTGAATCATTGCCCAAATTCTTCCCTGCCACCTTTAATGCTCTATTTCTTTTCTGTAGAGCCAAACCCTACTATCATTTCAGGCTTAGCTCAAGTTCCATTTTCTTCATGGAGTCCTCTGCCCCTTCCTTCAATTCCACTGATCTCTCCCCACCCTTCCTGAACTCTTTCTGTATTTAATATCTATAATCAACCCACTTTTTAAAAAATTTTCTTAAAAATAAGGACTCAACCTATGATTTTATTTGTATAGGTAACTTCTGGGTTAAGAAATTCACTTATATCCGAATACAATCCTTCCTTTGCAACAACAACAACAACAAAATTCGGTTCTGCACACATATATTGTATCTAGGATATACTATAACATATTTAATATGTATGGGAATGCCTGCCATCCAGGGGAGGGGGTGGAGGGAAGGAGGGGAAAAACTCGGAACAGAAGGGAGTACAAGGGATAATGATGTAAAAAAAAAATTTACCTATGCATATGTAGTGTCAAAAAAATGTTATAATTATAAAATTAATTAAAAAAAAAAGAAATTTGCAGTCTTAAGAGGCTTGCCTGGGAATCACCTAAGAGGTTAGAATGTAATATTATGTCACATAATGTAATATATAATACATATTATATGATAAATATAACATTATATATATTAAATACAGATTAAAAAATATATCCTGAGATTCCAAGAAGTGAAATAATTTCCCTGGGTCCTACAGCTAACAAGTGTCAAAGCCTAGGTTTGGATGAAGGACTTTTGCCTTTAAGTGATAAGTTTTGGAGGGGTTTTTATATTAGGCCTTTGAGTTCATTGCTATGTCACCCACACACACATTCAGCAACCTTTCTACAACTCTGAGTTTTTGAGAATTGATTAGATGATCACTCAGAGGTGAGATTTGAACCAGGGTTTCTTGGGTAATGTTTATTGTCCTCTCGTTTTGCTTGTCTCCTCTCCTCTAAAAGACTTATCTCCTTGAGGGCAGGGGCCACACTTTTTTCTTATCTAAATAATTATAGATATTTTCTTATCGTTTCTCCCCTAGTACAAGTCTGGGCCCATAATAGATGGTCCATAAATACATTTATTGCACTGAACAGGAATCAAATCAACACCCTAGTTGTTTACACTTCCTAAATAAGGCTCGCTTTTCTTGTCCCCTGCCTCTGAAAGGAATGGGAAACGAGGCAAATCTCTCTTTTGGTTCTTCGTTGAGAGAAGATCAGAATACCTAGAATCCTTCACACATAGAAGAGCTTGATCCCTCATTGAAAAGGAAGAGAAAAGTCCTTTTGATTGTGGTTCCCAATAATGGCCCCTTTGGGACACGAAGCTTGTCCACCTAAACCCCTGAAACTGGAGGATTTCGTTTCCCTGCCCATCCCGCCCCTCAGGAAGTTTCCCTTCGTGCAGGACCGGTAAGGACTCTGCCGAAGCCTCTCTGCTTCCGGGAAGGGCAGGAAGGCAGTGGTCCCCTGCCGAGAACAAGGTTAGAGATAGGGTTGTAGAATTTAAAAGTCTGCATTTGATTCCTGCCTCTGACACCCACTGATCCTGGGGAACTCTTCAGGAGGTGGTGTGGAGGTCTGCATTGCTTCCTGAGGCCTCTAGGCGGAGCTGGTCCTCTGTATGTATGACAGCCACGAGAGCTAGCCTTCCTGGGGAGGTGGGGACGGGATATAATGGAGCTAGTCAACACCTGAATTTTACAGAGAGAAAATGGGGGTGACAGAGGTGAAGACTCATCTGGTTAGTCCTACACTACATTCACCACCCTCTCCGTACTTGCTAAAAATAATTGGACTTCTGTGAATGTGAGTCTGTACCTGTTTGTGTGTCTCTGCATAGGAATATGATAACTTACGTGTTATATAGTGCATTGGCTTTGCATGTGCATGGATCTATATTTGTGGACGTGAATGTTCCTCCAACCTTATCGCAGGTTTTTCCCAAAAGCCTGTCCCCCTTCTCCGCTTTCTTCTCATTTTCACACTTGGTGATTAGCCCTTGCCCTTTGCAGATGACTTCTTGCAGTTTACAAGTCTCTATTGGACCCTTCCACATCTTGTATGAGCTTGGGTGACCCTGATCACACCTTTAGTCATAGGATTCATAGGTTCGTAGATTCCTAAGTGGAAGGAAGCTTGTTCAGTCCTTACGTCTAATTTTCAGTCTTTGTTTATCCACTGACTCCTTTCCTACTGCTTACAAACATGCCCAGATCACACCCATCCTTAAAACACACACACACACACTCGAACCTGCCATCCCCTCAAGCTATCCTGCCTTTCACAGCCAAGCTCCTAGAAAAAATCTGCCTACACTAGTTGCCTCTTCTTTGTCACCTCCCACTCATTTCTCAAACCTTTGCAATCTGGCTTACAGCCTCGTTCGTTCAAATGAAATTTGTCTCTAAGGTTACCAAGTGACTTCTTTTCTCGGATTTCACCCTTAGCTTTTCCAAAGCATATAGTAATGATAGATAGCCTTCGAACCCCTATAGAAGTTTGCAAAATGCTTTAAAGATATTATCTTGTTCGGTCCTCACAATAACTCTCTATGATGCTATTATCTCCTTTTTACAAACGAGGAAGCTGAGGCTGAAAAAGGTCATGTGATAAAAAGGTCACCCAGATAGTGGGTGTCTGAGGCAGAATTTGAACTTAGATCTCCCTAACTTCAGGTCAAATACTATCTACTGCATTTGACATATTTACCACTTCCTTGGTCTAGACACATTTCCCTAGGCTTCCAAGACACTTTCTCTCCTGACTTTCCTCAGCCAGCCCTTAGTCTCCTTTGTCACCATCTATACCCAAACCACTACTGATGGTATCCTTAGATCTTTGTCTTGAGCATCTGTCTCTTCTTTCTTCCCTCTCCTTCCAGCCCCTTTCTCTCTCTGACTCTCTGAATCCTTTCTTCGTTATCTGTTTCTCTGCATCTCTGCTTTGTCTAACTCTATTTTATATTTGTGATCTCATCAGCTCCTAGGGGATTCATCTATGATCACTATAGAGGTAACTAGATGTTGCAATGAATAGAGTCACTTATCCCTTTGCAGGATAATAGGGTCACATTTGGAAGGGATCTCGGGGCTCTCTTGTCCACTGCTAGCTCAGATTTTAATTTCTCTTATTTGAACTATTGTCCTGAATCACCTCACTGTTGAAAAGAGCCATGATCATCAGAATTGATCATCTCATAATCTTCTTGTTGCTGTGTACAAAGATCTCCTGGTTCTGCTCATTTCACTCAGCATCAGTTCATGTAAGTCTCTCCAGGCCTCTCTGAAATCATCCTCCTGATCAATTCTTATAGAACAATAATGTGCCATAACATCCATAACTTATTCAGCCAACTGACAGGCTTCCACTTTCCAGTTTCTTGAAACTACCAAAAGGACCAGTACAAACCTGTTTGCACATCTGGGTCCTTTTCCCTTTTTTATGATCTCTTTGGGAGCAGAATAGAGACACTGCTGGGTCAAAGGGTATGCACAGTTTGATAATTCTTTGGGTATATTTCTATTGCTCTCCAGAATGGTTGGACCAGTTTACAACTCCACCAACAATGCATCAGTGTCCCAGTTTTCCCACATCCCCTCCAACATTCATCATTACCTTTTCCTGTCATCTTAGCCAATCTGAAAGGAGTATAGTAGTATCTCAGAGTTGTCTTAATTTGCATTTCTCTGATCAGTAGTGATTTAGATTATTTTTCCCATGACTAGAAATGGTTTTAATTTTTTCATCTGAAAATTGTCTATTCAATCCTTTGACCATTTTTGTTGATGGTTTCATTATCTCTTTAGGGAAAAACTAGCCTTTGGGTAGCAACCTTCATGTCCTTTTTGATCATGTGATAAATTTCTAGTTGTAAAATAGAACCTATGTGCCATTATTCTTAACCAGATTGGATGATGAATTCACACCACCCCTTGCTATTCCCCATGGATGGCAGTCTGTCTTTAGTCTACGTGCCTTTGCTCATGCCATTTTCTAGCCAAAGTATATATTTCCTATTCATCTTCACCTCATGTACTCTCTGACTTCCTCCAGCTTCTTTTAGCTCAAGTGCCACCTCCTGTAGAAAGTCTGACTAGTTCCTCTCAATCATTAAGCATTTAATCACCTACTATGTGTTAGACATATATGTGACGGGCCATTAGATGGAGCAGTGGATTACCAGGAGTCAGAAAGACTCAATTTATTGACTTCAGATGTGGTCTAAGACACTGACTAGCTGTGTGACCCTGGGCAAGTCACTTAACCCTGTTTGCCTCCGTTTTCTCATCTAACAAATTAACTGGAGAAGAAAATGGCAAACCATTCTAGTATCTTTGCCAAGAAAACCCCAAATAGGGTCGTAGAGAGTTGGACACGACTGAAATGATGCAAGAACAATGTACCATTTTATAAAATAAATACTTGCACAATTGATCATATCATAGATTTAGAACTAAAAGGGACCTCGTAGTCTATCTAGTCCAGCTCCTTCTTTTGAGATGAGAAAATAGAGCCTGTCTACAACTATATGGAAAGAAATAACAGAAAAAGGATTTTAAGCTTAGGTACAATGATGCAGAGTTCAGCAGTTTGAACTCTTCAGCTAAATTCCATCTCTTCGGTTAAATTGTAAATTCCTTGAGGGCAGTGTTGATATTTGGGTTATCCTTGCAACTCCCCTCAGGCCTTTTGCAAAGTAAATTCCAATCAAGACTTGTTGAATGGAGGCATTTGGACAAGTATTAGGAGGCTGCCTCTGTGTGATCATGGGCAAATTACCCAACTACTCTGTGCTCGTTCAGTATTCTGATCTAGAATATCAAGCTAAAAATTCCCATTCCCACATAAGAAAGTAGTAATCAGACAGGAAGCCTACAGAGATGTGATGGGGAAATAACCAGAGAAACAAGAAAAAAAAAAAGAATATAAATGAGAGACTATTATGTGTATAAGGCACTGAGATGTGATGAAGTGTTGGTAAAAATTTTCTTGATGAGTTAGTGAAAATGTTTAAATACATATAACAGAAATATATAGAAGCATATTTTTGAAATAGTGAGAACCTGTGAAAATCAAATGAGAAAGTCAGCATACAGGATGTGGGGAAATGAGGTGCAGTAGAAAGAGCACTTGATTTGGAGCAAAAGTATAACCAGGGTAGAGCAAACAGAGCTTTGTGCCAGAGTGCCAAAATTCACAGGACATCCATAGCATTTGTATTCATCCAAGAGATTAAAAAAACAACTGGTTAGCACATTTTTATTAATGAAATAGGAAACTACCATATGTTGGTGTTTCCTCCTGTTCCCCACACCAGCTCCAGCATTCATGCCCCATGGAAGTTCCTCCACAGCCCAGCCCTACTCCATCTCTTCTGTATGGGTAGATGGAATTTCCTCCTCAGGAAGTTCTCTGAACTTATGAAATCACAAGTCTAGTCCCTGTCATTGTTGTTCAGTTGCTTTCAGTCATGTCTGACTCTTTGTGACCCCATTTGGGATTTACTTAGCAAAGTGTTTAACATTTCCTTCTCCAACTTCAAAAAATACAGATTTTACAGATGAGGAAATCGAGGCAAAAAGAGTAAAATGACTGCCCAGCAGTAAGTGTCTGAGCCTGGATTTGAGGCCTGGTGCTCTATCCCTGGTGCCCCTTAGGTGACAGCCAGTCCTTTACCCTGGCCCTGTTCCAGTCCTGAGTGAAAATAAAAAGGAGAAAAAACACAACCCCAGAGGTCCATAGAGGCCAATATTGTCCAGAGGTAACAATAAAGTACTATACAGTATGATTTTTAAAAATTGAACTTGTTATATATTTACTGCAGGGAGCTGTTGGTGAGGAACTTATTCTATAAAGACAGATCAGTCTGTGTTCTGCAATTTATAGTCTGAGAGAACTGCCTAGGGCACTGGGTTAATTGCCTTGACCAGGATCCCTTAGAGTATGTGGTCCCCCTAGTATCTGAACCCACATCTTCCTGACTCTGAAGCCAGTTCTGTAGCCGCTTCACCAGGCTGTCTTCAGGAGGTGATAATAACAGTGAATGCAACAGGAGTACCAAAGAGATCTGGGGAAGACAGAGAAGGCTTCATGGATGGGTCTTGAAGAAAGAGGATCGTGTGGTCAGCATGGGGAAATGAGAAGAAGCTAGTCTAGATGGCCCTTAAAAACTTCCTGCATTAGATCTGGGATCCAATGATCCGAAATCTCTCTGGGCCTCAGTTTTCCCCATCAGTAAAATGGTTTCTGAGATCCTTTCTGACTTTAAATCTGTGATCCAGTGATCCTTCAAACATTGACTGGACCAGAGAGTATGTATTGAGGAGGTGAGTTCCCAAGAGCCTCCTTTGGGGGACAAATTAGCAGATAAACTCTCTGCCCTGCAAAAAGCAGCACTGATGACAATCTGGAGACCCCTCCCCTCTGACACTTCAATTCTTCCTTTCTACAGGTGGTAAACCCGAAAAAGAAAATGAAGAAAAAGAAATACCTAAACTCTGGCACAGTAAGTTCCTCTTCCCTTCCCCTCTCCCCCTCCTTCTCCTTTCTCCCCCAGGGTCTGAGTGAGGACATTCTGAATTCTAAACTGTGTCAGGCACAAGTAGCTCCGCTGTTCAGAACATGGGAGCTAGAGCCCCGGAGGAGGAGAAGAAAGGTGGGGGTAGGGAGGGTGGGAAGAAAAGGAGGTGTCGATGGAGCAACCTCCCAGGAGATGACAGAGGCAAGCCTGTTTCAGGATGAAATCTGGACAAGAAAAACTCCCACGAGTGCTACTCAGCAGTCCAGGATCCAGCTAAGCTGCCTCTACATCTGTTTGACACAGCAGCCCAGGAGGAGACCTGCTAGGCACATGGAGGAGCATCAAAGGGACTGGGGAAGGATCTCAGAGAAACCAAGAGCCCTGGGGGATCCCAACTGGGGGAGCAGCTCTTGAAAGTCTCACAAAATGAACAGGGAACTACACCCCCTCCCTATGGGTGGTCTTGTATGAAGCCATGCAGTGGGTCCCCTTCAGGAAATGCCCTGGAAACTCAGTAATCTTGGCTAATTAGCTATGAGCCTGACTTACCAATTTTTTTTTAAAGTGAGGCAACCTTATTGTTTTTGCCTTCTAAAGTAGTGAGTTCACTGGAAGGGCTCACCAAATCACAGAATTTGAAAGTTCACAGGGCCCTCTGAGGCCATCTCGTCCAATACATGGCAGACCAAGAATTCCCTCTGCTATATACTCAAGACATAATCATCTAGCCTTCTCTTGAAGACCTCCAGTGAAGGGCCACCCACTACTGCCCCAAGGCAGCCCACTTCTTGTTTTTAAAAAAAATTAAATTAAAATTTTTTCAATTAACTAAAACTAATTTTCTCTCCCTCCTCCCTCTCCCTCCATTAGGGGAAAAAAAAGAAAAGAAGAAAATCTCAACTCTTGTTACAAATGTACATAGATATTATTTATAAAGTGCTTTGTTAACCTTAAACTTTATAACTGCTAGCTATTAATAATAATGATGATAATAATTTATCTGGATCTCAGTATTTTCATCTATAAAATGAGAGAGTTGGATTAAATTGCCTGTGAGGTGCTGTCCAGCTTTGAATATAAAATCCTATGACCCTTCTGGATCAAGTCCATTTCTTCTTCCAGGTCACAGACCTTTAAATGCTTGAATACCTCTATTATGTCTCCCATGCATGAATCTTCATTTTTTCTAGGCTAAACATTCCCAGATCCTTTAGGCAGTGCCATGTAATGGATGGGAGTTTCAGAAAGACACATTTAGGGTTGGTGTAAGAAAAAAAGCTTCTTTTAGAACTGTCCTAATATGGACTCAACTGCCCTGGGGGATTTATAACATCAGCTCACATGTATATAGCACTTTGAAGGTTTGCAAAGTGTTTAAAAATATCTCTTTTGATCCTCATAATAACTCTGGGAAAGAGGTGCTATTATCCTAATTTTACAGATGGGGAAACTGAGGCAGCCACTGTTAAGTGACTCTCCCAGGGTCACACAGTCAGTGATTGAGCCACAGTTATGAACTCAGGTTTTCTTGATTCCAGGGCTAGTGTTCCATTCACAAGCTCCCAGTGGTGGTTCCTAATTGGACAGCTCCAAACAGCCTCTGATGGGGGGTAGGTGGGGAATAGGAGGCCCTTATTAAAGATTATAGAATAAATTGTTGCTCAGGTACCAGTTACCCTTCATGTCTTCTTAGCCTTGTATTCCGTGCATGGGAAGCAGTTTGATTACAGTAAATAACTCTGAGTTGAGGTTCTGGGTTTCTTTAATGTGTCCAGGTGTGCAATGAATTACAAATGAAGGTTCTGCCCAATGAGCAGAGGAGGACATCCTCCAAAGAGCAAAGTGCTGTGAAAAGAGCTGGTTCCTTTAAATAGGTCGAAGGTCTCCCCAGAACCACCCCTTCCATTCATTTAGTTATTTGGCCAACCCTTCCTTGCCATGTAGGGCAGAGATAAATTGCTGACTGGCACCTGCACTCTTGGACCCTGAGCCTTACGTTGAACATATACTTGTTGAAAGAGAATGACTGTGGATTTCCTGGTGTCTGAAGTAAGGGCTTCCTTCAAACAGAACTCTTAGAAGTGCTTTGTTCCCCACTCCCCACCCTCCCCCTGGATGATATGAAGACTAGAACTCTTCAGTTTGGGAGAACGGAGACTGCAAAAGAAAAGAACCTGAAAGATGAAGGCCCCAGAGGAGGAATAAGAATGGTTCCTTAGTCACCAGATTCTGGGATGGGGTGCTGGTGGGGCTACCCCAAAACTGGAGAGAGGCAAATTCAGGAAGAGTTTAAAAGTTGGTGGGAGGCAGAGGGAACTTCCTTACTCTGATATGTGGAGTAGGCTGAGAATATCAGTAGGTATAAGACATAAGAGGCAATGTGGAATAATGGCACCAAAGCCAGGAAGACCTGAGTTCAAATCCTGCCTTTCGCACAAACTGGTTCTGATAAAGTTATTTAAAAGGCTGTAGCTAAGTTTTTTAAGATTAAAGAGTGCAGACCTGTTTTAGTAGAAGGAAATTCCTCATCTAGAAATTCCTTATGTCACTGAAATCCCAGATCCAATCCTTTAAGGTATGAATTCCTGTTTGGACATTTATGATGGGTTTAAAAAAGAAAGCCATAGAAAAGACCATTCCTAGTCAGTGAGGGTAAGATCTCAGGTAAAATCAGGGAGTTTACTTATATCTTCCTATAACCTATCTCAGTTGGCTCATAGAAGCCAAGGTTTGGGGACCTACTGACTGATGCAGGGTGATACTTTCTCTTTAAAATTTTTAATTACTTTTTTTTTCTCTTCTTCCCACACTCCTACCTTTCTTTTTCTCTCTGTTCTCACCCTGAGAAAGAAAGAAAAACAAAACTCCTTTTACAAACATGTATAATCAAGCAAAACAAATCCCACATTGGCCACGTCCAAAAAAAATTATGTCTCAATGGAGGTGGGTAATCTATTTCATCATAAATCCTCTGGAATTGTGGTTATTCATTGAGATAATCAGAGATAATCAGAGTTCCCAAGTTTTTCAAAGTTGTTTATTTTTACAATATTATTGTTATTGTATACATTATTTTCCTGGTTCTATATAGTTCAGTCTGTATCAGTTCATACAAGTCTTCCCCAGAGTCCTTACAATCATAATTTCTTACAGCATAATAATCAGTGTTCCATCACATTCATATACTATAACTTGTTTGCTTTCCAATTTTCTAGAACAATGCTTTCTAAGGACTCCTTTCTCAAAAAGTTTGATACCAATATATTTTGGACTGGGGCAACTTCATACCCACTAACAATTAGCAAAAGGCAGCTAGGTGGTACTAGAAAAAACTCAGAACCTGGAGTCAGAAAGATTCATCTTCCTGAGTTCAAATCTGACCTCAGGCACTCAAAAACTGTATGACCCCTGGATTCAGGTCATTTAATCTTGTTTGCCTCAGTTTTCTCATCTGAAAAAAGGAAAGGACAAACCACTCCCGTGTCTTTGCCTAGAAAACCCCAAAGAATGATACATAAGACAACTGAACAATAACAAGTAGCAAAGTTAGAAATGGAGAAGGGCTACTTACAAAAGGGAATAGAGAAAATATTTAAAATAGAGGGTAATGTGTGGGGGGGAGACAGTTGTAAGAGCAAAATAAACTTCCTGAACTTGAAAGGGAGATTTAAAAATAATGGGGAGAAGTTTGATGAAATCATAGACTACACTCAGCCTGGGGGGTTAACCCCACCACCACACACAGTTTATAAGAATGTCCTTTCTCCCCCTCTTTTCCTGTTGAATTCTTGTGCTTCTTTTAAAGAGCCTAGTACAAATGCTCCCTATGCCCTATTCCTCCTTTTGTTTGTAATTGCCTTCTCCCATCTCATTTGTCATCTCTCTCTTTAATATTCTAATTATGCATTATATTAATCTGCAATTTGTTTCATCTACTTCTAAGCCATAAGCCTCAAATTTTGAACTTCCCCATGTGTTTTGCCCTTGGGAGGGCCTAATAAATGTGTTTTCAGTTAAATTGGATTGAGCATAAAAGGAAGGGGAGACTTAAATCTATTGTCTCTCCCATTAGAAAATAAGTTTCTTGAGGGCAGACCTGTTTCATTTATAAATGTGTATCCCCAGCTTTTCTCCCAGTGCCTGGTATCTAGTAGGCCCTAAATAAGAGTTTTTTGACTGGGGGAAAAACCCCAATCATTCAGTCCCTAAATCTACCCTGCCCCATGGTGATACCTACCAAGACTAATGAATGGATGCTCTGTTTTTTGTTTTTTTTTTCCCTCCAAGGTAACACTACTTTCCTTCGCAGTGGAGTCGGAATGCACATTCTTGGATTATATCAAAGGAGGGTGAGAAAAGGGCTCATTCGGGCTCCTTACATGCTGGACTTAAAAGTCATATGAGTTCCTAAATGCATAATCCCCGCATTTGGGCCTATTTCACTCTGGACTTGGTTCTGAAAGATTTTCTCAAATTTTTGGAATTTGAGGATCACTTGTATTGAAATAAATGTCAGGCTAGTCTAGTCGTCTAAGGCCCAGCTTCTTAAACTGTCACAAAATTATGATTTATCAGTAAATGTTTGATTTATATATCTATATACTTGAGATTCTGTAAGAAAAATCTTAGGCAAAAAGGGGAAAAAAGAAGTCCTGATCTAAGACATCAGACTCGAGATTTAGAGAGAAAGCCCTATAGATGTGCTGGTCTATATAGAGGTGTGGGTCAAATCCCACTTCTGATACCCGAACTTTTGGGCAGCAAAGTGGCATAGTGGGTAGAGTGCCAGGATGTTAAGTCTACCCTCAGACAATTACCAGCTGTGTGACCTTGGCCAAGTCATATATCATTTAACTGTGCGCCTCAGTTTTCTCAATTATTGGCTCATTTCTAAAGTGATTGGGAGGAGGAAATGGCAAACCACTCCAGTATCTCTGCCAAGAAAAACCCAAATGGAGTCACAAAAAGTCAGACAACTGAACATCAACAACTTGATTATTTAAAAACATTATTCTGGGAAAGGGTTCATAGATTTCACCAGAAGCCAAGAAAGAATGAGGACATTGAGTGCCCAGATAAAGGGTTCATAGAAACACAGATCTAAAGGGAAGCTGGGAAGTTATTTAGGACTGGAAGGCACTCCCAAAGACCATCCAGTCTAAATTCTTTATTTTATAGACAAGGAAACTGAGGCCTGTTGGGTGTCTGGTGATGATATAAGAGAGGTTAAGAACCCATACTCTAAGATGATGTTAGAGATGAGTTGCTGACCTGCATCAATGAATGATATTTCCACACCAGGAATCCCCCATTTGAGGAAATTATAGATCCATCTATTAAACAAAAACCAAAAACAGGCCTTAATGTGTCTATTAATATTCCCATCATGAAAATGCTTTCATAATCATATTTGTCCCCTCACCTTAGGAGACTGCCCTGAGGGAGAAGTTAAAAGTGACAGGGCTTAAGATCATGGATTTAATGATAAAGGGATCTCTCCTGCAACCTCCTAATTTTACACATGAGGAATTGAGCCTCAGAGAGGCTACTTGATTTGCCTGAAGTCAGACAGCTGGTAAATAGTAATCTTAGGATCCAAATTCGGGTCTTCTGGCTACAAAACCAATTTTCTTTCCACTGATCCCATGCAGTCTCAAGTCAAGTTTCTTAGGAGCAGAGAACGTTAGAACTGGAAGGACTCCAGATGCCATTTGGTCCAAAGTTCCCTAATTTTGCTGTTTCCAAAATAGCTATTGGTACCAGAATTCAAAATACAAAACTCCCCAGCTGGCCAAAACTGCTGCCTCTGGCACAGGTGTCATTGTTTTTCACTAGAATGAAAGATTGGTCTCTAAAGTTCTTTCCATCTCTAAGGGCCTGTTTGCCATGTCCCTGGGGGAGGGGCCTGCCCAGGCATGGGGTAAAATAAGAGTATTATCTTGGGCTTTCCTTCCTGGTTCTCCATTGTCATATTTCCTCTGGGTCTCAGCATCCTCCCATCACATAGCCGACCACTGTCTGGACCCTAGGGAGCCCGGTGTTGGCAGGTGTATTCTCTAAGTTAAGAATGGGGTGCCAGCCCAGGAGCTGGGCTTTACTTCTCAACCACAGGAGGAATTACAGAGCATAAAAATACAGAGGTAGGGGACCCTAAAAGTCATCAAATCCAATCCACTAATTTTTACAGAAAAGCAAAGTGAGGTTCAGAGATGCTAAGTGACTTGAGAGGGAGAAAGTAGAATTTGAACTGACGTTCTGTTTATCTAAGTCCCCAAACCTCTTTCCACTGCATCATGCTGCCTCTGACATTGCAGATTAGCTTCTGTGGCTAGGTATCTATACCCCATCAGCATCCCCATCTGTGTTTCATAGAATCATAAATTTAGAGATGGTTATCTGGTCTAACCATCTCATTTTACAGATGGGAAAACATAGTCCCAGAAAAGGGACTGACTATCTAACATGTGAATTGGATAGAGGGCTAGTTATTAAATCAGAGAGCCTAAGTTTGAATCACAGGTCAGTTATTTTGTTACCTGTGTGACCTTCAGAAAGTCAATTTCTTTGGGTATTAGATAAATCCTCCCTAACTCCTTTCTAGGGATGCCCCTCTTAGAGTCTTTTTCCTTATTATAACTAACTCCTTTTTGGGCTCAGTCACAATAGCTAACTTCTCTTGAAATTTAGCCCAGCAACCAATGGCATAATTCCTTTTTGAAATTGGTCTGCTAACTTATCTTGGAGTTTAGCCCATTCTTGGCAATATAATAAAATCTTTGCACCATGAAAACAGCATTTCATTAGGCATCAGTTTCCTCATCTGTAAAATGAGAGTGTTGAATGAGAGTCTTTGGTCAAAGTCCTTTTCATCAATAAATCTGTTTCCCAGTATATCATCCTGTTTATATGCTAGGAAATAGCAGGGGTTGTAATCAGGACTTAAGAAGGGACTTCAACCTTGGAGCAAAATGCAGTTCTTTCCAGTATTTCCTGAAGCCTTTACCAGAGGGAGATTATAGACTTCCTCACAGAACTTCAGATAGGGGCTACTAGGTGGTGCCATCGTGCACAGAGCATTGGGCCTGGAGTCCGGAGTACCTAAATTCTAATCCAACCTCAGACACTAGCTGTGTGACTCTGGGCAAGTCACTTAACTCTGTTCACCTCAGTTTCCTCATCTGTCAAATGAACTGGAGAAAAAAAAAAAAGGCAAATCACTCCAGTATCTCTGCCAAGAAAACCCCAGTGAGGTCAACAGAAAGTTGGATATAAAAACAACATTTCAGGCAGCAAGGGTCTGAGCAGGATTTGAACCCAGCATAATGGCTTGGGTGCTGAACTCTAAACCATTTACTAGCTATGTGACCTTTCTGAGCCTCACAACCCTTTAAGACTCCATGTTATAAATGGGCTACAATATGCCTCTGGGGAAAGAACAAAATTACAGCAACAAAATTACAGGCTCATAGTTCTAGAGCTGTAAGAGTATGAGGTGGGGAAGGGTGTGCAGATAAATATTTAACAACCAGATCTCCAAAAAATTAAAATTCATGGCAGACTCTTAAGTTTATTCTGCATCATTAACATTTTCTCCATTGCTCAACAAAGCAATAAATCAAGTCCTGATTTGTTGGGTTTACTGATTTCCCAGGTGTAAATGTTCTCATTGAAAATTGAACCGTCAGTTCTCAAGGGAGCCTGTGTGAGCTGGTTCCAGCAACCCCTGGCTGTAAGGGACCTTCCCGGGCAATGTAGCTCACCTCCTTCATTTTACAAATGAAGAAACTGAAACCCAGAGAGGTTAAAACCACAGGTCCTTTTCTCATTATTATTATTATGACTCTCACTTTGAGAGCTTCAACAGGCACTTGCCATACTTAGATCACTTTACAAAGATTTTATGTTGAATTTGTGGAGCAGAGGGAGAGTTCACGGTCCCATCACTAGCTGAATTGGCAATCAGTCCAGGTCCTCGGGAGTGATTGACTCAGCCAGCTAGAAACAGGGGTAGAAAGAGAGAAGATGCCCTCTACCTTCTTCACTTTTGCTTTTAATTCATCATGGAATGTTATCTGGGTCTCCATTGGGAAACCCAGGTTTCTGGGGGACAGAAAAGGATTTCTTTGCCTCAAAAACGTCCTCATGACTAAGGGCAGAGACTTTAATTTCAAAGTGAGGGAGTAGGCCCAAAATGTCCTGAGGCTACTCTGATGCAAACATTCGATATGGGACTCAAATTATGCTAAATGACTGATATCAAACTTTGCTCGTCTTTGGAACAGACTCTTCAACTTTCTCTAGCTTATCTCCCTCCATATCTGTCACCTGAGGTTGCAGTTGGCTGTGAGATCAGTGCCCAGACTTGTAGCTGAAGACCAGCTTCCTGTTTCTCTCCGGAGGCCCTGGGAAAAGATGACAACAAACGTGTTTATTTTGTTTTACAAAGAGATTCCACGTCCAGATATTGCCGTCTGTCCTTTCAGAACTTTCATAACCCCATTTGAGGTTGTCGGTACAAAAATACCAGAGTGGTTTGCCATCTGACAGATGAGGAAACTGAGGCAAACCCAAAATCACTCAGCTGGCAAATGTCTGGGGCTGGCTTTGAACTCAGGAAGATGAGTCTTTCTGACTCCAGATACTCCCTCCGCTGCCCAACTCCATGCTTTACACAGCGAAGCTAGTGATCACAAGATACTTTTCAGGGGCTGTTTCCCCCATTTTCAGTCCAGCTTTATAACGCGATTCACCTAAGTGTCAGAACTTATATGTGGAGATGCTGCGCTCCACTCACCTTCTCAGGTAATAACTGTTCTTTCTTTTCCACTCCCAGGACTCAGATCAATTTCACGGTTGCCATTGACTTCACGGCCTCTAATGGTGAGTGACCCACTGTAGGGAAGTGATGCATAAAGAAAGGCGAAGGGGAGGGAGGGCAAGGACCTGATGATTATAATCTGAGGGATGATCCTGGACAAGCACGCTGCCCCCATCCTTGGCATTTCTTTTGCCTCGGTTTCCCCTTTTTATAAACAAGGATAACTTATGGGCATTCCCTCACAAGGCACAAGGCATCAAAGCTCCAGCCGGGGACATCACACCTACCTGTATTTGTTTATTCAGGAAACTCTCAAGGCATGGGGAGGGTTTCGCTGTATTGAATGAGATTTCCAGCGCTCCATCCTAGGACCAAACTGGGCCTTCATCCATATTAATCACTATTCTCAGCTGCAGTATAGTGGAATCACCTGCTAAGTGTTGCTGGAGTAGGGTGCTACCTCCCAGAGGCCTCCAGTCCAGTTAGTTCGCAGGCAGTTCAGACCCACAGAAAATAACTAAGCATGCAATTCTTACAGACCTGGCTACAAGTACTCTTTTTTTTTTTTAATGGTTTTTCCTTCTAGCTCATTTTCTGGCCTACTCTGAACCTAAGCTCCTCAGAAGCAGGTTATGGGGGAAAAATTCAGAAGTTGGTGCTGTGGTCCTTAATAATACACTCCCAGCAGCACACAATGGCAAAGGCATGAGGCTTGACCTCAGGAGGGCCTGGATTCAAGTTTCACCTTAGACCCAAATCACTGTGAATTAGTTTCTGTGTGATTAATCATGAAAACATTGTGTCCTGTTAGTTAAAATGTAAACTCTCTGAGAGCAGGGATTGCCTCACTTTGGTTTTAGCAGCCCTGTTTCCTAGCACTGTCCTCGGTACTTAGTGGGCAGTTCATGATTGCTTGTTGATTGATCCTAGATCCAAATCTAAGCCATTTATTAGCTATGCGACCTTGGACAGACTTTTTAACCCCCCAGAGCCTCAGTTTCCTCCTCCAGAAAAAGAGAAATGACAGCACCTGTCGGCTCAGGATGATGGTGCCCGCCTGATATCCCTGTTATTGGGGAGGGCGTCTCATGGATTGTTGAGGAGTTTTAAGTTGTAGTAACACTGTCAATTAGATGGCTTCACTATGTCTGGCACCAAATATGGTGAACTCCCAAGAGTGAAGGGCCACCAGGCTGCCCACAGGGTGTCAGGGAGAGAGGGAGCAGGTCAGAATTCCTGTCCCAATCAGCGGTGGGATAAGCTCCTGTGAGGGGCCACTGTACTTAAAGCCTTAAACCCAGTCTCAAAGGATAATTTTAATAATAACACCTATTTCAAAGTAGTTGTGTGAAGATCAAGCGAAATATAATACATATACATATATACA
The DNA here is from genome assembly GCF_048593235.1 of Sminthopsis crassicaudata. Classification (NCBI taxonomy): domain Eukaryota; kingdom Metazoa; phylum Chordata; class Mammalia; order Dasyuromorphia; family Dasyuridae; genus Sminthopsis; species Sminthopsis crassicaudata. The sequence continues at coordinate 285,799,922 of NC_133620.1, forward strand.
ATGTACATATGCACATATATAAACATACACAAATGCATGTGTGTCTGTTTATATGGGTACATACACATTATAGACAATATATATCCACATGTGTGTTTGTACACACAAGTATATATGCATATACACCTGTGTGCATGTATGTATATTATCTTATTTGCTCTTCATACTAGACCTTTGAGACAGATACTTTTATTATTTAAATTACTGTTTAAGACCAAATCTTGTCATCCAGGCTGGAAGGGCAGCAGCCACACATGGGAAGTGATCTCACTGCTGATGGGCATTTATACATATACATACACACATATACACATATACACACACATGTACCATTCACAAATATGTTTGTGTATATATATGTACACACATACGTATGTATGTGTGTATCACAGTGGATAGAGGACTGGGCTGGGAGTCAGGAAGATTCTCATCTTCCTGAGTTCAAATCCAGCCTCAGACATTTACCAACTGTTTGCTTCAGTTTCCTAATCTGTCAAATGTGCTGGAGAAGGAAATGGCAAATTATCCCTCTGTCTCTGCCAAGAAAACCCCAAATGAGATCAAGAAGAGTCAGACACTAAGGGACTAAACAACCATAATATGTATCTTGAATATTATTGTTTGTGATCTTTGTAAACTTTAAAGTGAAATAAAGATATTAGCTATTTTAAGCATGCCTTTCTTTTCCGAGGCTCTCTTGGACCCTTTTCCTCCTTCTGGGCTCATATACGCCCCTGAGCGGGTCCTGTGTTTATTTATGCCTTTGCCGCTGGGATATCAGGTTTCATTAGTTACTAGGCATCCCATCACTAAACAATCCATTCATTATTAGCCTCACAACCTGCCCCTTGTTTCATTTCTCTGGACCTTCCGAATTGTGCCCTCCCTGCATGGCTCCACTTTTCCCAGGCCTCACAGCTACTGGGGCCCTCTCTCACTCCAGAACAAAGGACTTCAGAGCTGGAAGAGCCCTTTAGAAGCCGTTTAGTTCAGCCCTTTTGGCCAGAAGGCCCCTATTTAGTGTAAATATGTTACAGGGGAGGAGTAACCCATTAAGTCATTATTACCAACGGAGCATGTTGGTGTGACCTTGAGTAGGGCATAGAATGACTCTCAGAATTGGAAATAATCTCAGAGGCCGTCCAGTCCAACCTGAACCTGAATAGAAATTCCATTTAAAGCAGCCTTAATAAGTGGTCACCTCACCTCTGCCTGAAGACCCCCAGTAACGAGGTCTGTTTTGTTATTGTGTTGTTCAGTCATTTCTTGGCAGAGGTGACACTGGAGTGGTTTGCCATTTCCCTCTCCAGCTCATTCTACAGATGAGGAAACTGAGGCAAACAGTCACCCAGCTAGTAAGAGGCCAGTTTGGACTCAGGAAGCCTCCAGGTCCACCACTTTAGCATAGGGTGCCATCTAGCTGCCCTCTGTTTTTCTTCAGTACACCTCTAATTGTTAGTGATTTAAAATCCTTTTTGGCATTTAAAGCCATTCCTAACCTGGCTTGCTCCCACCTTTCTAGTCTTTTTATAGTTCGCCTTTCCCTTGTCCCATTTAGTCCATGATCCAGCTACATGGTCCCCTTGCTGCTCTTCCCATATTGCCACCCCCTGACTGTGCATTTGTGCCTCATTCCACCTAGAATACTTTCTACCCCTCACCTCCAACTCCTAACTTCCCTAGCTTTTTTTAAGGCAACTTCCTGCAAAAAGGTCTTTCTTGTCCTTCTTCATCTCCCAATCCCTCCCCTTCCCTGAGATTCCCTTCCATTGATAATGTCTGTATCTTCTCTACATATAGTTATTTGCATATTGTCTCCTCCATTAGAATGCAATTTTCCTGAGGATAGGGACTGTTTTTGCCCTTCCTAGTACCCCAGCACTTGATCCTGACTCTCATTTGCCTCCATAAAACTGCACGCGTTATAAAATGAGGTCCTTTCCAACTTCATCAGTCTTAGTTTTAGGAATGAGGGCAACGAGGACCAGAGAGGTGGGACAACATCCAGGGTCCTTCTGCCAGTCAGTATCAGAGGCAGGAATAGGAGCCATGTTTCCACGGAGCCATCTATTCCACCATCCTGCCTCTCACCTCCTGGGCTGCATCTTTCCCCATTACTGGTAAAGGGACATCCTCACTCACAGCCTTCGCAAGCCTAAAATTAGCTTCAAGCTTGATCCTTTTGAATGGAGTCAATAGACACTTATTTGAGTGGAGTCAAACATTTTTGAGGCTCTGTTGGAAAAATGAAGGGATATTCCCTACCCTCAAAGAGTTTACAATCCATTTGCACATAGCACAGGTGAAATAACTAGAGAATAAATACGAGATGCATAATGATCTATACAAGTACCAGGCACACAGGAAGTTCTACCTATTAAGAGAAGTAAGCCTTATGGGCCAGAATGGGTAAAATAGACAAGAGAGGGGAGAATGTGCATGGTACATAGGGGGAGAGACTGATGGGGCAGGAGACATTTATTTTTCTGATATGTCCTGAGGATAGAATCAAAGGGCATAATAAAACTTTCATAGTGGAATGGATATTCTTTTGTTTTTATTTTGTAATCCCCATCATCCAGCAACAGAACTAGAAGTAAAAGTAGGTGCTTAATAAATGCCTGTCCAATGGAATCATCCAGCAACAGAACTAGAAGTAAAAGTAGGTGCTTAATAAATGCCTGTCCAATGGAATCATCCAGCAACAGAACTAGAAGTAAAAGTAGGTGCTTAATAAATGCCTATCCAATGGAAATGAATTAAGTTGCATTGAATCTGGGTTGTTGTGGGGAAGGGAACACAGGAAACTTCACCCTGAGCCCTACCCTGGACTTGAGAATGTCTGGCGGACCCCAGTGGAGAACATGGTAGGGGGGAACCTGCTGTCAGATCAGCCCAGACCAACCTGACTCCCCCATCTCTGGTAGGCAACCCTTCCCAGTCCACTTCTCTACACTATATGAGCCCATACCAGCTGAATGCCTATGCCCTGGCGCTAACAGCCGTGGGTGAGATCATCCAGGACTACGACAGTGACAAGATGTTCCCAGCCCTGGGCTTTGGGGCCAAGCTTCCTCCTGATGGCAGAGTTTCCCATGAATTCCCACTGGTACGTCTCTCCTCTGAGGTCAGCCTGGAAAGGGGGAGAAGAGGAAGTGGGAGAAGGAGGGAGAGGGAGGAAGGAGAGAGGGAAGGAGGAGGAGGGTGGGAGGGAGAGATAGAGAGGAGACGAAGACAGAGAGACAGAGAAAAAGAGAGAGACAGTAAGAATAAGGACGGGCAGGGAACAAGCAGGATTGGGAAGAAGTTGGGGTCCAGGAGGAGGGTTGGAATTGGAGAGAGGGAGAGAGGGAGGAGTGCATTTTTAACAGATAAAGGCTGCCCCAGCCTAGAGTCCCTAGGACTTCTGAGTGATCCTAAGGTTTACCAGACTAGCTTGTTTTCTGAACTACCCCCTATCTGCAACCCCTTCTTCACTTATACCTCTGAGTCTGAAGCTGGCTCTGCAACCCGTCCCAGCTTTGAGATGGGTCAGGAATGGAAGGAACAGAAATTTGGTTGAATTACCTCCCCACACACACACACATACACATACACACATACACACATACAACCCAGAAAAAAGGATGTAAAAGCTTGAGAGGTCTAGAAAGATCCTCAGTTGATCCTGAGGTGGAGAACAGGGAACAAGGGTTAGAAAGAAGATAAAATAGCTGGAGATGGGAGAAGAAACTATGGCATGAAAAATCATTTGGGCCCATGACCATCATGCCCAGAATGGCGGAGTAGTAAAATTCCTTTCAGGGTTGTTTTTCCCGTATCCCAGTGCTTAGTACATAGTGATCTTTAGTAAACTTCTGTGGATTGTATTGAATTAGCTGAGCCCAGGAAGATGACCCCTGGTGGTACCTCCTTCCTCAACTATTAGAAACCCAAACTCTGGTCACTTTGAGAGACTTGGGGGCAAGGAAATGAGTTCAACTTCATGGAATTGGGGAAACATCCAGAACACTCTCTCAGGGTCTTCACCTTTTGCACTATTTGGTATACTCCTCTTCTACATTCCTTCAACATGTGGCAAGCTTTGAATTCAGTTACACTAAGCCAGAATAAAGAGTCCATTGAAACTTGTGCAGGACCACCATGCCCAGCTATCGCTTAGTATTTTTATGTACTGCTCTCTTCTACCCATCCCCTTCCTTCCCACCAGGAACTCATAGTGGCCCATGTACTAGGGAGTTAGGCGCCCCTTCTGGGTTGTTGCCCCCAACTTGTGATCTCCCTGTAACATTTCTCAGTGCCCTCCCACTCTCCACTCCTGCTTTGCAAGGGTCCTTCTAATTTTGAGTTCAGGTTGGGCTAGTTCTAAATTAAAGTTTCCTTTTTATTGTTACTGATTGATTTTGTTTCTACGTTACTTTCATTTCTGAATGCATCTCTGTCCCCTTCTCTCCTCATCATATAATACTAATAATCCCAAAAAACCACAAGCAAACAATTCAGCATGAAGTCTTGTACGTGTAATGTCCCGCACCCATAGTCCCGCAGTCATACAAATAAGGGTTGTGAGTACATTTTCTCATCTTTGGGACCAATCTCAGTTACTACACAGGACTACATTTCAAGGGTTGTGTTTTGGTTGTTTGTTTGTTTGTTTGTTTGTTTTTTGTTTTTTCATTTGTTGGTTTGGTTTGGGATTTTTTTCATTGTTCTTGTTAAGTTTAGGTTTTGTCTTTTGCTTATTTGCTTTGCTTACATAGTTATTGTGTATGTTGTTTTTCTAGTTCTACTTATTTCAATCTTCATCACTTCTCATATTCCTCTGAATTCATCCTACTTCTTATTAATCCTTCCTAATTCCATTATATTCATTTTCCACCAGTTGTATTGCCAATCCTTAATTAATGAACATCTCTTTGTTTCCAGTTTTTTTACTACCCCCCCCAAATTATGAATATTTGGGCCAAATAAAGCCTTTCTTTCTGTCTTTGACTTCCCTGAGATATATACTTACAAATCAACAAGTATAAATGTTTAGGCTCTTTTTAAAAAGCATGATTCCAAATTGCTTTCAAGTCATTCTGGAATATTTTCATTTCACCCTCTGGACCAGGATGCTGATTGTTCTTCCCATCCTCCTTCCCCCTGAAATAGAACTATTCTTGTCCCCTTTTTGGCCGCCTCAAGCTTTGCTCCCTCCTTCCTCCCTGCCCTTGGGTGTCTTGCCCTTTTACCTCCTATCCCTCCTCCTATCTCCTCCCTTTGCTCCCTCCTTTCCCCTTCTGGGAGCCCGCTGATCCTCTGCTCCTAGAATGGCAATCCAGATAACCCCTCTTGCTGTGGTATTGATGGTATCCTTGAGGCCTATCACCGAAGCCTTCGCACTGTGCAGCTCTATGGCCCCACCAACTTTGCCCCAGTGGTCACTCATGTGGCCAGGTGAGTCCCTTTTCATATCCCTTTAGGAGAGACCCTTCCTCCCTTCATCCCCTTCTCAAAGAGACCAATACATCTGGGAAGAGACAGTCCTTCCTAATACCTTCAAGAGAACCTCAAAAACTTGGCAATGCCCTTAGATCACCCTCAAAACAGGCACCAATATCTTGCTCCAATCTCCTCAGTTTCATACAAAGAGTTCCTCTTCCTGGGTGGGGGAGAAAGGGAAGGGGATTGTGTACAGAGGCCATCCTATCCCCTCCTCAAACCCTGCCCAGGCCCAGGGATTAGAGCTCTGCCACAAGCACCTAACCATCCCCATCCCCACCCCAAAACCCCCCAAAGGCATGCAGCAACTGTACAAGATGGCTCCCAGTATTCCGTGCTGCTGATCATCACAGATGGGGTCATCTCAGACATGGCACAGACCAAGGAAGCCATCGTCAATGTGAGTATGAGGGGACAGAGTGGGTACATTCTTGGGTGGAGAACTGGAGGAAGTGTCATGGGAGGGGTTTTGGACCTTCTTTTGTTCGCCTTGGCTCGAAATCTCATCCTGCATGTGTGTATAGAGTTGTAGGGAGAACCTGGGAGGGGGCCTGTGGTTCTTTCCCTTTTTGACTTTGGACCAAATGAATTCAGATTATTAAAGCGCCTGAACTGATGAAAGAAAGGAAAACTCAGCAAGGGCAGCCATAGAGGATATGGAGAGGGGTTGAAGGAGAGGGATAGCAGCTCTAGTTTCCCTCCCTGCCCCAACTAAAACTTAGAGGACTCTCATGGCCAACTCAGCAGGATCAGGTTTTTACTAATTAATGCCATTTGGTGAAAAAGGAAGAGGGGAGGAGCCTATACTGGGTGGGCTCCTGCTAATCCTGGGTATCAGTTTTTAGACCAATCTCCACTCTCCCTGTCTCTCTCCCTGTTTCTGATCCGCTGTCTTTTTGTCTTCCTTTTTTCTCTTACCTTGCTTCTTCCTTTTTTTTCTCTCTTCTCTTTTTCTTATTATCCATTTCACTCTCTTTTCTCTGTCTGGATCCTTTTTGCTGTTCCATCTGGTTTTCCCCTATCTCTTTGACTCTTCTACCTCTTGGTGTGTTCTGTTTCCCCTCTGGCTTCCCATGCTGGCACTCTTTGCCCAACAGGCTGCCAAACTCCCCATGTCCATTATCATCGTGGGCGTTGGCCAGGCTGAGTTTGATGGTAAGACCCAGTTGCTTTCTTTCCTTTTCTTTCTTCCTTTCCTATCATTCTATGCTTGCCTAGGGGCTCCATGGTACCCATGGGGCATGCTCCAACTGTTTCTCCCCATAAGAGAGAATGTGAGAGAAGGAGAAAACAAATAGAGACAGAGACAGATAGATAGAGACACAGCGAGACACACACAGAGAGAGATATAAAGACAGAAACAGAGTGACAGAGACAGAGAGTGACAAAGACAGTGACAGAGAGAGACAGAGAGATACACAGAGATAGAGAGAGAGACAGAGAGAAAGGGAGAGACAGAGAAACAGAGAGACACAGAGAGAAACACAGAGAGACACACACAAAGGCCGAGGCAGAGACAGACAGACAGATAAACAAAGGGGGAGGAGAGAAGGAGAGAGGGAGAGAGTTAGAGGGGAAGGGGAAGACATACAGAGAAAGAAAGAGAGAAAAGAAAGAAGAGAGATTGAGAGAGAGACCCAGAGAGAGGAGAAGAAAGAGTGAGAGAGAAAAGAGAGGGATCCAGAGAGAGGAGAAGAAAGAGTGAGAGAGGAGAGGGATAAAAAAGAGTAAAAAGACAGAGAGAGAAAAGGGAGAGGGGAGGGGAAGAGAGAGAAGAAATTGAGAAAGAAGAGAAGGGAGAAAGGAGAGAGTGTATGTAAAAGTCAGAGAGAGAGAGGAGAAAAGAATATGTATCTGAGGGATGAAGAGAGACCATGAGAGGAAAGAGAAAGCTTATAAAAGAGAGCTTATGTGAGAGAAATAAAGAAAACTGAGAGAAACAGTGGAGAAGTGTGTGTAAGAGGAGAACTTGTGTGGCGAGAGGACAGAGAGGAATGTATATGAGAGGAAATAGAAGTATGTGTGTGAGAAGAAAAAAGCGAGTGTGTAAGGGAGAGCATGTAAGCATATATATACATATATATACTCATGTATAAATGTATATGTGTATAGGCATGTGTGTGTGTGGCTGGCTGACTGTCCTTAGTGGCAGGTGAATGCACAGAGTGATTATTTATAAAAGAAAGAGGCAGGTCCCAGTGTCTGTGAACACACACACACAGGGTTCTTATCCACTGGGCCATGCAAAGCTCTCACAATCATCCTTTAGCCTACCCAGCCTTACAATTCCCCAAAGCCCACTCCCCTCACTGGAGAACCTGGAGGAGGAAGAGAGAGGTGACGGGCGCTACAGAAAAGACCTCCGAGTGGGAAAGCTAGAAGCTCTGGCTCTCATTTCACTTTTCCCCTCACCATGAGACCCCTGGGCTAGTCCGTTCCCTTCTCTTGACTTCCATTCCCTTCCTTGTAAGATGAGGGACTAAATTCCTCCTCCTATTCTCAAAAGTTCTGTCAGTAAAAGCAGGTCCTGGCAGACTGGCTTTAAGTAGTGGCCCTGGAGAGGCTGTCTGTCTTGTCCAGTGACCAGCCTGTTTAAGGACAGAAAGACCGGCTCACCCGGTTGGCTTCCAAGGGACAATTCTCAGTTGCAGCAACACTCAAGACTCTCAACTAAGCTGCAGGGAGATAGGGATTTGTGTCAGTGGTGAGAGTATTCATCCTGCCAACCCACAACTCCTTGTGATTACGTTCTACTGGAAAGAAAAATCAAGGGTTAGATGGGATTAGAGTCTCCCAACATTTTCCCTCTCTGTATCTCTTGACTTTCGGTAAAATTTCTTGCTCTTCAGTATAAAAAGGAAATAAAGTCCAGAGTTTACTGTACATATACAAAAAATAAATAACTAAAATAAAAAGAGTATTTTTTATAAAGAAAACCTTATTTAGTACAGAGGAACTTTTGTCACCTAGCACTAGTATTTTGAAATATTTCCATAGGAAAATAGAACTATTTATCAAATATTCCCAAGACCCTCTTTATAAGTTCTCTACAGGCTGAAGGTTGGTACCTCCAGACAAGATGGAATCTAGGGACACACCCAAAAATAGCATTCTCTGAATCTGTGATTGGGAGGGATGGTATGGGAATTCAGGGGGAGTCCCTCCAAAACCCCTACTGTGGTCAGGCAGACGCATACCCCAATTAACCCTTGGTGATCTTTCCTGCTTGTTAAGCCATGGTTGAGCTGGATGGTGACGACATTCGGATCTCCTCTCGGGGGAAGTTAGCGGAGCGGGACATTGTCCAGGTAACTGCCCAAGCCTGTGTCCTTGAGTTCTCCGCCTGCCCATCTCTAGTCTCCCAGATGAATATGGTTCCCTGCTCCCATGGGGGCTTCAGGAGGGAGGCAAAGGAACAGTGCTGTCACTGATAATCATGGATGATCAAGAGAAGACACATGATTTGATAAGCAATCATTCCTCATTTAATATGGTCAAATCTATATAAATGGGGCTCTTACAAGTGCCTGCGGTCCGGAGATGGGAGACCGGTGGAAATTGGTGAGTAAAAGACAGGGAATTATCCACATTGGGTGGTGATTGGAAACCCGAGAGTCAGTTGGTTTCAGAATAAAGAAAACCAGACCTAAGGCTGAGTTTTGGGGAACAGTAGGTGAAGGGGGACAGAAGGGATAGCCAGAAAGGTGAGGGGAGACAATGGTGCCCTGCAGGCAAAATAAGAGAAGAGATTTTGTTCTCGGCATCTGAATCAGTGGAGAAAATGAGACGATAAGAACCAAATCCTTAGAGGAGGAGTCCTTGCCAGGGTCCTTCAGAACTAGAATTCTATTGCAAAAATCTCCAGTGTTCCTTTTAGAAGTTATGATGTCCTTTGAACAGGAGGTTACAAAAAACTTCATTCAAAAGAGGTGTGATAGCCACATGAACTCAAAAAAACAAAAACAAAAAACCTTTTCAGGAGTCGCAGTCATACTACATTCTGACCCTAGGAGAGGTCCCCGTGCCCAGAAAGCCAGCTGTGCCTGTTTCCCCTGGGGGAGGCATAAGGTCAGGGGCAATCTGATCGGACGGAGGATGCTGTGAGTCTGACCACCTTCTTCTCTCCCTCCAGTTTGTGCCATTCCGGGACTACGTGGATCGAACGGGGAACCATGTGCTAAGCATGGCCCGCCTGGCCAGGGACGTGCTGGCTGAGATCCCTGACCAGCTGGTGTCCTACATGAAAGCCCAAGGCATCCGCCCCCGCCCACCCCCAGGACCTCCTGCCCACCCCCCATCTGGGTCCCCTCCGCATTCTCCGCCCGCCTCCCCCATGCACACCCACATCTAAGGCCGGGCACAGGCAGGTGGGAAGGAGGCGGACTCCCCAGGACACGGGCCTGCACCCACACACACACACCCCACTGAGGTTCAAGTTCCATTTGCTACCGCCCTGATCTTTGGCAAGTCACTCGCCCTCGGGGGAGGGGCGGAGGAGCAGCTCTTTTCTCATTTGTAATATGAGACGTAGGGCTAGCTCATCTCCCGGACCCTTTCCCATTATGTCCACTGGTCCACAATGGCCAGAGGGGGTGGGGTGTAAGGAATGAGCCTGAGACCCCCAGGGAGAACCGTGCCCGTGCCTCTGCCTGCCCTGGCCTCCCATCCTGCAGCAGCCCAGCTGTACCCTCCACCCAGAGCCCTGGCCTTCCCTCCGGTTTCCCTCCCCCTCCCCCAGCCAGTGTCCCAAACATCTGGACCTCCTGAGGCAGTGACCAGAAGGGGCAGGGCTGCTAGAAGAATGGGGATCAGAGCGTGCCCAATCAGGAGCTGAGTGAGGCTTGGAGCCCCGAAGCAGCCCCCCGGAGGCTGCGTCCCTCCGGAATCCCCGAGCTCCCGGCCTCCCTCTCCTCTGCCAAATGAGGTGTGGCGATTTGAGGGCAGGCCTCTGCTCTCAAGGACAGAAGGCAGCGAGCCTTTCCCTTCCCCCACAAAGGCTTTCCCAGGAGCTCTGGAGCCCAGGGCTCCTTCTGCTGGAGCTGGGCCAATCAGATGGGGAACTTCTGCCAGCCTCGCCCCCACCCCCACCTGCCAGCTTACCTCCTGACCCAGTTCCTGAGGGGGACCGGAGGAGGGAGGGGCTCAGAAACCTTTCCACTCTTCCTCTCTCTGGCTTAGTTCCTGGCCAGTCCGCTTCAGGAAGGCGTTTAAGGATCTGCCAGCAGGGAAAATGGAAAGGAGGGAGGGGGCTGTGGGGCTCCCTGTAACCTGACCGCTTTCCTTGCCAGCCACATACCGTCCTTCTCTCCCGTTTCCATTGCCCCACAGTGCTAATGATATGGGGATATTTGCAGGATGTTGGAGGGTCACTGAAGACCTCTAAACTGGACCCAAAGAAATGAACCTTAATAGTGGGATTTCATATCCTGGAAAGAAGAGAAATTTGGTAATAGATGCAGCAAAGTTTGTGCCTCCCTCTTCCATGACCCCGAAAGTCCATCTCCCAGTTCTCGGGACAAGTGTTCCCTCCCTGGAGTATGTCTTGTCATAGTCCGTGCCAGATAGGGACCCCTTGGAGTATGAGGTACCCAGCCCCATCCAGTTCTAAGTCCTGTCACAGGAGAGGCAGCTTTCTAGAGGGAGGGCTCCCTCTGGCCCAGCCTGGGAAGGGCTCTCCCCGGGTGACGGGTGAACAGGTGGCACTAAGAGGCTGCCCTCCATTCCCCCCTTGACCCCCAAGTAGGTAGTCAGTGATGCATGCCAGTCCATCCCGCTGCATGGGGCTGCCGGTGCCCACCGAACACTCTGCTTCCCTCCGGTCCCCATTTGAGTCACTCCCTTGTCTGCCCAGCCCCCAGTAACACATCTGTGCCCAAAGCGCAGGGCTCCTGCCCGGGCGCCTGCCCAGGCTCAGTCCGGCTTTGTTGTTCTTTGTTCTGTGCATGATGGTCATAGCTATAACCCACGTCGTCCTTGCTGGAGTCTGTGGTGGGAACTGCTGTATATTGATACTGCCTTAAAGTGAAATAAATTGGGTCCTTTTACTAAAAGCCGCACTGGTGATTTTTCTGCTGTTCTGTGGGGGTCTCCGAGGCCTGCAGCCAACGAGGGTTCAGTCCTAGCCAGGTGGTAGAGTTGAAGGGGAGGAGCCATCCCATCGCGGCAGCTTTGAGATGTCATACACGCCTCCCCAGCACGAACCCCACATTTCAGCCAGACCGCCCCCATTTCCAGCCTTTGTCTGATGCTTTCCTCCCCCGTCTCCTAAATCCTGTAGTTATTTAGACCCCATTTGGGTTTTCAGGGCAAAGACGCTGGAGTGGTCTGCCATTTCCTTCTCCAGCCCATTTTATAGATGATGAAATTGAGGTAAATAGGGGGAAGTGACTCGCCCAGGGTCTCACAGTAAGTGCTTGAGGTTAGATTTGAACTCGGGAAGACGAGGTTCCTGGCTCCAGGCCTGGCACTCCGCGCACGATGGCGCCACCTGGCTGCCTCCTTCATCACCTGTAGCTTCCTTTAAAACAGCTCCGGGGCCACCTCCTGCAGGACACCTGCCTTCCAGCCACTAGTGTCTAGTTATTTCATAAATGTTTGAATATATGTCTAGGTGAACCTGTTATTCCTCCCCGCAGAAAGAAAGCATCTTGGGCATAAGGATTCTATCATTTTATCTCTGTCTCCCCACGATCTAGCCTGGTATAAAGCAGGCACTAAATAATGGCTTGGTTTTTAATAAATTAATATTTTTAGTGAACAAAATTTATTTTCTCTCCTCCTCTTAAGAGAAGAAAACCTCAGTAATTGGTCAAACAAAACGAATTTCTATATTGGCCTCTGAAAAATGTCTCTCATTCTGTGGCCGGCCATAGATGGACTCATCCGTCACTTCTGGAAGGGTGCTTCATCCTCCGCTCTCTAAGGCACTTCAAATCCAGCCGCGGGATGGCCGGCACGCCATTAAGCCCGTTTGCCTCGGTTTCCTTAGTACTTGGTACTATGTAAATGCTAACTATTATGATTATCATCATTGTTGTTTGGCGATGCCTGGGATTGACCAGATTACTTCCAAAGTCACTTTTCAATTTTGTGAGCTTACAAATTTAGTGAGTGATTGTAGTGGGGAAAAGCAACTGATCTGGAGTCAGAAGCTTTGGTTCCTACTCCGGTAGGACCACCGGCGGGACCTTTGGAAATTCTCCCTGCAGCCCCAAGATGAGCTTCAGCCTCCTCGGCAAAATGAGGAAACTGATTCCTGTGGTTGATTATTAACGTTCCATGCAGCTGTAAATCCTATAACTTGTGTTAATGCTAATAATAGTGACAAAGCGGGCACCGGCCCGGGGGTCTCCTGGCTCCCCATCTTCCCTTCCTTCAGGCATCCAAAGTTCTGCCTTTGCATGGTCCACTGCCTTCTTATTATCCTCATTTTAAAGATTAAATGAGATGTGTACGAAACCCCCATTTTACAGATGAAATTAGGTCACCGAGTACCTGAACCATGACAGACATGAAGGAAAAGGAGAAGGGAAGCGCCGCTTGCTGGCAGGGCCAGTGGGTTCAGTGGTTAGAGCACAGTGCTAATGAAGGCAGGGCCCCACGTCCCGTCGGGGGCCGCTCAGGTTGGCTCTGTTCCCAGGCCACTGGCAGCAAACAGCCCCACCCCCACCCCCCAGGCAGCTGTCTCACAAATGTGTCCAACAGGTCACAGGAGGCCCCTCTGGGGAATGTGACTGGTTCGGGGCAGACCCATCCACTCCCAAAGCGGGAGAAACAGCTCTGAGGGCACGCCATGATGACAGGAGGCAGGGACGCTTTCTTAGGCCCACCCTTTCCTTCCCTGAATGAGGAGAGCTTCTTGAACAAATTCTTGTTCTTGAAGAAAGAGGGAGAACTTTAGGGTAATAAGGAGTGGGATCAAGCGGGGGAGGAAGGAAAATAATATCAGTTTAAACCCCATCGAGGTCTGCTGTATGAATGTCACCTTGGGCTGACTTTTCACTCCTCCATGTTGGTATTCCGTTTTTTCATCTGAAAAACGAAATGATTGGATAAAATGACTTCCCTAAGGACTTCTCCAGTTCCCGATCCTGTAAGGTCAGGCAGAAAGGGTGGAGAGGAAGAAAGAAGGAAGCAGAAAAGGAGAAAGGGGAAGAGGGGGAGAAGGCAGGCTGGGGACTGGGGAAAGAAAAATCAGAACCTACACTCCTCCCCTGATGCTCCCCATTATATGGAAGGGACGCTTGGAGACTTGCCACTGGTTCACCAAGAAGAAAGGGCCTGGTAGTGTGTGTGTGTGTGTGTGTGTGTGTGTGTGTGTGTGTGTGTGTGATTCAAACACCATCCTAGCTAACAAATAAATGAATATTTACTAAATATGTGCCAAATTCAAAAGTGACAGACCCTGCCCTCAGGAAGCTTACATTATCCTGAAGGGACATCTGTCCTCAGGTAAACAAACACAGGATATCATAAAGAGATAGGCAAACAAACATTTTATTTTTCAGCTGTGGTAGACTCTTCATGACCCCTTTCAAGATTTTCTTAACAAATATACTGCAGTGGTTGCCATTTCCTTCTCCAGCTCATTTTACAAATAAGGAAACTGAGGCAAGCAAGGTTAAGGGACTTGCCCAGGGTCACACTGTAACATGCCTTCCTGGCAGTTACAACTACTAGTCTGTCCTAGACCCAACAGATTACCTTTGACCACTGACCTTTGCAGTGTGAACTCTACCCGGCTCGCCTCCTCTGAGGCCTTCAAAGGTCTCTGGCCACAATCTCTGGAATCTATAGCTTAATAACCGGTAGCGCACTCAAGAACAACCACGTGTAATCTTAAAAGCCTTTATTATACCTACTCACATAATGCCCTGACTGATGCCCTGACTTGTTGGTTCCCGAGTGAACACCTGGTCAGAAGACCCACGTGTTCACTACCAAAACCCTTACCTCTTTCAGCTACCCATCTCAGCTTGGCCACCCAGGCTAGGAGCCAGGGTGAAGAGCGTCAGATTAAAGAGCGCGATTGCTGCCTGCAGTGGGCTTACATAGGGCCTGTGAGGTCACACACACAGCCAATCAGCGAGTCACCCATTACGAAGCTATCTCAATATGGCCAGGATCCCGCCCAAGGGCAGTCCTAATATCCACAGAAATTACTTCTGGGCCTCAATCTCCCGATGCACTGTGGCGCCCATTTAAAGGGCCCTTACAATTCCCTTCTCTTGTTTTGTGGAACCGCACATCTCATCAAGCTAAACTTTTAGCACCAGCTATAGTTCACTTGATCCATGAGATGATAGTGTTATGCCCAAGGAGGTACAAAGCAGCAGATCAGTAAACAGAAGTATGACAATGAGAACCAGGCTCAACAGTGGCCCAAATGTTCAACCCATTCATCAAAGTCATACTCGAGATAATATGCCAATGAGGTAGGATGTCAACACTGAGGTGGGAAGTCAACAAGGTAAAACATCACAATTCTCTATTGCACTTTTCACAATCCTAGAGCAATTCTAGTTTCACAGGTGCACATAAGCAAAGTCATGTCCAGAAACATTGTCTCAATAACAACGGCAGGTGGGTGCGTTGGTTTTTCACCCACTAATTTAAAAGCATAGTCCTTCAACAGAAAGTATAGGGCAAAGCCTCTTCCCAGGCCACCATATGGCAAGTAGCCACGGGAGAAGCAAATAGGCCCATTGTTCATTTATAGTCTTTATATTGCATATCACCCAAGACAGTCCATTTCAGCTGATACACTGGAACTGTGTCTTCTGTCTCTGGTGTCACAGTCAGGAGGGGCATTGCTGTCATCAGTGTCTGAAGGGCTGCGTCCCTCTGGGCGGTTGTCTGGTCCTTCTCTTGGATCCCCAGGTTACAAATGTCTCTGGTGGGGATGAACTCTGCTGCTGGATCTGCACCTAGGAAGGAATGTACCCGGGGCCCAACTTGGGCCTTTCCAAATGCCATCCAGGCCTTTCCACATCACAGTGGAAGGAAAGTTCTTGTCAAAAAGATGAACAAAAGTCAGTCTGTCACTTAGCTGCACTTTCTGTGTGTGCCCGAAGTGCATTGCTAAGGTAAAATGCAAAGAATTTAAAAATGTAAAATCAAAATAATTTAAAAGTGTAAAACCAAAATAAATTAAAAATGTAAAACCAAAAATAACTTTAAAATGTAAAATCAAAATACTTTGAAGATGTAAAATCAAAATTTAAAAATTGCAAGCAATCACATAAATGTATTGCCACATCTTGTGCATATCCCAAAATTCCCTTCTCTTGTTTAGAAGAGAAGATCTTGGGGATATGGGCTGTGCAGTAATGACTTTTCTAGTAGGATTATAAGAAATGCCAATTGAATGGGCAAAGTCAAATTCAATGCAAAAACACCTAAAGGCAAAATATTTGTAAGCCAATCCATAAACTGTCTTAAATGCATGTGAAATTTCTACAATGGAAAAATGGTTGATCACATGTCTAGCTGCTTCTCCAGATTGGAATGAAGCCATAATGTCCATTGGTCTTAAAACATTAAATTTCAAACCATAAGAGTTTTGTCCTATAGGGAGTATAGGAGAGTGAAAGAAAGATAAGCTGTGTAGCTTTTTGCCATGCTCTAGCTTCCTCTTTAGTTATCACAATTTGCAAATATAAAATTCTAGCAGCCTGATTATAAAAGATATGATTTAAAGGTCCACTCTGAAAATGGACATGTAGGGTATATTTTATCTGAGTGCTTTCTCACTTGCTCTCAAAGTTCTTAAAAGAGCTAATACCTTTTCAGTGGCCTGCCACTCATACAATTAATGAAAAAAGAACACTCCGCTATATCCCTGAATTCTTTTGCCTAAAAATCAAAGTTTTGAGTTACTGATTTCGAATTGTACTTCAGGAGTGTGAATCAATAAATCTGATATTACTTTTCCTCCTGGGTCAAAGATCACACACTGTCTATTTATTCTAGTGATTAAAACAGCAATTTTTCAAACCATTCTAAACATAAACACTGTTTTATAAGTACTTGTAGGGGGTTGGGAAATCAAGCCCACCTGTGGAAGTGAAAAATCCACGAGGAAAAGAGGAGTTCCAACTCTCCAAAGACTATCCTAGCAGTTTACACAGCTAATATATTCCTGAGGTCAAATTTTAACTCAGATTTTCCTGACTCTGGGCACGGTGCTTTATCCATTACACTATCCAGCTGCCTCAGGGTCACATAAGTAGTAATGGTCAAAGGTCAGATTTTCAGTAGGTGCTTAATAAATGCACATTAATTGTCACCTAAATGGGAAGTGGTTGAGTGGAAATTTGAATTCTCCCTCTCTTGATTTTGGAAATCACTGATGCTCTATCCACCAGGAACACAAGCCAGGGAGACCAGTCCTTACAAGGGCAGTGTAGAATATGTTCACTGACATTATACTGGAATTTTTCCCCCACATAATACTCCTCTCACTAATTCCTTTGCTCTTAAGCCCTTGTTTATACATCCCTAAAGTGAGGGGGCAGAGGAAGGAGGAAGAACACCTTAAATGAGACTTGTAGGGAGTTCCTGACAGTCAGAGAGGAATCAGAAACAGAGAGAGAGGGAGAATGGATCCCACGTGTGAATACTTGGCCCCCCTCTGCTGCCTTTCACTTCCACTGTTACCCATCCAGATTCCCAGTAGCCTGCCTGCCTTCAGCATTTCTCTGGGAAGCTATAACATAACTAGATTACATTCCACAATCCACTGGTCTGGTCATAGATCTCTCTGTTCAAAACCCTTCAATGTTTTTCTCTTCTCAGTGGTTAAAGTCTAGAATCCATAGCTGACATTCAAGGTCCTCTCTAAGAAAATGAAAACTGATTAGGAGAAAATAGGAAGGAATGGATTGGAAGCCAGCATAATAGTTTGGAATAGAGCAGAGCTCTCTAAACTGTAACCAGTCTAGAGCTACTTCTTTTTTGCCTAATTATATAAATTGATGCAAAGTGAAGTGAGCAGAACTGGAAGAACACTGTACATAGTAACAGCAATATTGCAACTAGAAAAGACTTGGCTACTCTGATTAATACAATGATCCAAGACAATTTCAAAGGACTCATGATGAAAAATGCTATCCACTTCCAGAGAGAAAACTGATGAATTCAGTGCAGATTGAAGCATATTTTCTACTTTATTTTTCTTGGTTCTGTGTGTCTTTTATTATGCAATATTGCTAATGTGGAAATGTTTTACATGGATTCTCAAGTATAATCAATACTTATTGCTTGCCATCTCAAAGATGGGATAAGGGAAGGAGGGCGAAAATTTGGAACTCAAAAAAAATTTTTAATGAATATTAATTGTTTTACGTGTAATTGGGGAATGTTTAATCATATATGTATATGTGTACATGTATATACATGAGTATATTTAATGTGTTTGCATGTGTATATTATGTAAATTGTGTGCACATGTGTGTTTTGTATGAATATGCATATTATGTATCCACATATACATGTGTATATATATATAGATATATATCTTTCCTAGAGACCTCAGAAACTTAGACTCATGAATAAAGCTCAAATACCTTAGCTGGATTTTATAGGCTACCCATAATGTAATGAGGTGACATACTGTGATCTAGAGTATCATTTACAGATTTCTTCTTGACCCTGGCACCCCTTGCCTACTCCTATTCCACCCCACAACCACCAAGATAAGAAAAGGGAAAGCAGAGAAGGGGAATAGATATTATCTGAAATTAATTGTTCAAGACAAGTTGTTCAAATGATGATTTTTATTTGTGTTAGTTTGTTGGGGGAGCAGATAGAAAGTTGACAAAAGAATTAAGACCCGGGTTGAGTTCTGCTTCTAATACATGCTGGTGGTATGATCCTGAGTACTGGTCACTTGGTAACAAGTCACTGTGGCCCCAGACAAATCTCTAAGATCATATAAATTTCAGAATAGATGCTAACTGCATTGATGGAGGGAGTTTTCACAGTGGGAATCCCATGCAATGATGAGATATCATAGGTCAAGTTAACTACCAAAGAATGGAAGAAAGAAGAAAGTGTCAGGAGCCTTATGAGGTTGAGTCATGGAAGTAGAAGGTTTTTTCCTGCTTCTGGATGCCATCAGCCCCTGTTCTATTCAATTCTATCAGACGGTTATCTTTAGCCTTTCATTCTTCTTTCCTTTCACACCCTTAGTACCTACTTACTCCCTACTACTCCCATACTGACTCCTTACTTATTCCCATAGCCTTTTACCCTCTCCCTGGGCCCAGGTCCCCACTCCGGCTCCCTCTTCTCAGACATCCTTCAGTCTTCAACCTTACCTTTATCCATCAGTGTCTTTCCCAGAGATCCTTCATCTTCTATTCTATTTCCTCCATTTGGGTATCTACTATATATTATAAAGCAATACAGAAAAGAAAAATCCTTTCCTAGGACTCAGGATACATAGGTTCTGTCTTGTTGTATGTCATTGGGCAAGTCATTTTCCTTTTGCCTGACCTCAGCTGCCTAATCTGTACATTAAAGGATTTGGATTAGATGATCATAAGTATCCTGACTCCAGTCCATTGATAACATGATTCTATGACCCAAAAAGTCCCTTTCAACTCTATGGTTCCTGTGAGTATATTTTTAAATTTTATCTGTTTTTTAAATTTATGGAATAGAACAAACATTTATGGAACATACTACAACAAAAAAGATAATAGTAACATGAAACTTCAAGTCCACTATGTACAATTTGCTATTTCTTTTAACTACACAACAAAATTATCATATATTTCCTTTTTCCCTTCCTTTTTTTTCTCCCCACCACATTCCAGAGATGGTTACTATTAGACACAAAGAGATGTATATGTATAAAATTATTCTATACATACTTCCAGTTACCAATTCTTTCTCTGAATACAAATAGTATTTTCCTTTATATATTCTTTTTTAGCTAACTTGGGCACTATAATAGTCAAAATGGCATTCACTCAAAATCATTTCTAAAATAATATAATAATAAAATAAATAAGGTTACAGTATACAATGTTCTCTTGGTTCTTTTCATTTTGCTCTTCATTATTTTATGAAAGTCTTTCCATGTTTTTTTGAGATCACTGAGCTCCTCATTTTTAATATCTTGTTTTTAATTTGTGGAATAAAACAAGCATTTCCAAAACACAGAACAATATAAAAATGATTGTACATAAATCTGCAAATCTATTATACATAACTTGCTATTCCAATTCAAACATACAACAAAATGTTCACATAAATTTATTTTTTTTTCCTTTTCTCTTTCCTCCCTAGAGATAGTAGAGATGTCTATTAGGCACAAATAGGCAAATATCTATATAAATGTAAAATTATTCTACAAGTATTTCTATTTATTATTTGTTTCTCTGGATGTAGATAGTATCATTCTTCATATATCCTTTGTGTTGTTTTTTTCCCCATAACAGCATACAATAAAAAGATGATTACGTACAGAACTGTAAATCTCCTATGTACAACTTGGGTATTCCTTTCAAACATATAACAAAATTATCATGTAAATTTTTTCCTTCCTCCTCCTGCCATAGATATGACTATCATTAGACAGAAATAGGTATATTTATCTATTTATCTAGAGATAGAGATAGGTATATATATACATATATATATAAAGAAAGAGAGAAAGAGATATACATATGCATTTATGTAAAATTATGCTATATATACTTGTATTTATCAGTTCTTTCTCTGGATATAAATAGTGTCTTTCTTTATACATCCTTTATAGTTAAGTTGGGTATTTATAATAGTCAAAACTACTTTTTCATTCTCTTAAAATAATGTTGCTATTACTGTATACAATATTTTCTTGGTTATGCTCATTTCATTCTTCATTATTTCATGCAAGTCTTTCCATGTTTTTATAATATCATTAGGTTTCTCATTTCTAATAGCAGAGTAGTATTGCATCACAATCATATTCCACAGCTTGTCCAGCCATTCCACAAATGATGGAAATACCTGATATTTCCCATTTTTTGTTATCACAAAAAGAGCTGCTACAAATATTTTGAACACATAGATTCTTACCCTTTTTCTCTAATCATCTTAGAAACAGACCTAGTAGTGGTATTGTTAGGTCAAAGGATAAAGCTGTTTAATAATTCTTTGGGCATAATTCCAGATTGCTCTCCAAAATAGTTGGGTCAGTTCACAATTTCACCATTTCAATTTTTCCATATCCCCTCCAATATTTGTCATTTTTTGTTCAATAATTTTAGCTGATTTGATAAGTATAAAATGATATCTCAAAGTTGTTTTAATTTGCATTTCTCTACTCAATAAGGATTTAGAGCTTTTTAATATGATTTTAAATTGTTTTGGTTTCTTCATTGGAAGAATGCTTATGTCCTTTGACCATTTATCAATTGGGGAATGACTCGTAGGTTTCTCTGAGTTTGATTCTAAACCTCTCAGCTCTCCATCTTGCCCCCTCCCATCATGCAGGAATCCCCCACAGACTCCCTGGGGCTCCCACCCTCTCCCCTTCACCTCCCCTCTGCAACATCCCTTCATGTCTTAGGATTGCCCTTTCCTGGGTGGAACAGCAGAAGAGGTCCTTGATTCCTGCCTGGAACTGTCTTGAGAGGCAGAAGCAGAGAATCGGGCTGACGGCACAGTTGGAATAGGCTAGGATAGTGCAGAGGCTGGTAGCCACAAAGACTGTGTAGGTATCGGGCAGGTATCCTGCAGCAGCCACGTAGCCCAGCACAGAACAGGGCCCCCACATGAGTACAAAGACCACGAGGACCACCAGGATGAGGCCCGTGGCTTCTCGGTGCTGGCGGACATCCAGGGGGACCTGGGGCCACTCCCCACTCCATAAGAGCCAGCCCAGGTGAGAGAAACTAAGCACCAGCATCAGGGCAAAAGGCAGGAAGGCCAGGGCCCCGAGGAGGGTGAAATAGCAGTTAGTCTGGGTGGGAGCCAGGAGCATCAGGCAGGAGTGGATGAGAGCAGACCCTGTTCCGACAGCCGTCTCCTTCCCCTCATCCTTCCCCTCTTCCACCACTCTCTGGTATAGCCAGTTGGGCAGAGACACAGAGAACCCCAGGATCCACATGGTCAAGCAGAGCGACAGCTGAGCTCCTCTGCCAGCTGGCAAGGCCATGGTGGGGAAGGCCACGGCAGCGTGGCGTAGGAGAGCAGTGGCCACCATGCTGTAGAAGGTGCAGAACATAGTGCCCATGTTGAAGCTCTGGCTGGTGGTACAGACAAAGGGGCCCAGCCACCAGTCCTCCTGCAGGAAGGTCAGCAGCAAAACGGGGACCACATAAACCAGGAAGACCAGGTCTGACAGAGTGATGTTCACCATGAGGCTGTTGGTCAGAGCCAGGAGTGGGCCGGGGGCTTGGCCCCTCGAGCCAGAGCCTCTGACCAAGATAATCAGCATCAGTCCATTGGCCAACAGCCCCACCAGCAAGATGAGACCACAGAGGATGGCAAAGATGGGGCGAAGCTGAGATTCGGGAAGGCCATAGAGATCGTCATCCAAGGTGCCATTGAGTTTCGGCGTGAACTCCATCCTTCTCCTTCTGGTTCAATCACAAAACAACAGATTAGGAGATTGTCCTAAAGTTCAGTGAGCAGAAGTCCAAAGAATCATAGAATTCAGAGCAGACCTCTTAATCTAATATCCCCATTTTATACATGAGGAAAGGTAGAGAAGTGATTCTTCAAAGTCACAGAACTTGTTTTTGTCAGAATTGAGACCATTACCCAGGTCTCCTGGCTTCCAGGTCCTTCTGCTCCTCCACAATACCCTTCCCTAACCTGAAGGAACAGCTCCCTCCTTAAATCTCATACAACCGCTCAGTTCCCTGAGGTTGTACTGGATTAACCCTAGTCCCAGGCATATTAAAGGCAGCCAGGTGGTCTGGGAATAGAATGCTAGACCTAGAGTCAGGAAGATCTGAATCTGAATTTGATCTCAGATACTTCCTATGTGACCCTGAATAAATACTTACTTCAATTCCCTTATCTGTAAAATGGGGATAATAGCAGCACTTACCTCTTAGGGAACTGGGTAGTACATGGATAGAGTGCCAGATCTGGAGTAAGAAAGATTCATCTTCCTGAGTTTGAATCTTTCCTTGGACACTTACTGTGCAATCCTGGGCAAGTCATTTTTACCCTATTTGCCTCGGTTTCCTCATCTGTAAAATGAACTGGAGAAGGAAATGGCAAACCACTCTAGTATTCTGCCAAGAAAACCCTAAATGAGTTGGGAAAAATGGGATATGATTAAAACAGCTGAACAATAGCAATAATCTTTTGGTGTTGTAGTAAGGATCAGATAAGATAATATTTGTAAAATGCTTAGCATAGTACCTGGCACACAGTAAGGAGTAATAAATGCTAGATACTACTATTAGCAGGTGCTTAGTAAATGTTCCCTGATCAATCCGCTAATCTATGTTCCATAACTGGATTTTGTGGAGAAACTTGAAGCAAGTCACTCCATGAATCAACAATTAGTCATTGAGTGTCTACTGTGGAACTTCCTAAGGATGAAAGGTTAGATTTTGACCAGAAGTCAAGAAGACTGGTTCTAGTCCCATTTCTGCTGATGCTTCTCCTTGATCTCCGGGCTTCAGTTCCCTACTCTGTGAAATGGGGATAATAATCTTGCCCTGCCTATTTCATTATGAGACAGCTAAGTTTGTCATAATAGAATGCAAAGCCAAGAATAAAGAAAACCTGGTTCAAATCCTGTCCCAGGCACTTACCAGTTCTCCAGGAGAAAGCCAGTTAGCTAGTGGCTCTTCACAGCCTGGGCATATCTTGCCCTTATACATGACTCTCTTCATATAATTTATGTTCCAGCCACATCTGACCCGTCTTGCTATTGCTCACACACATCCCCTATCTCTATGTCTTTGCACCCATATTGTAGAATGTCCTATCTCCTCAGCTTTGCCTCTTAGAATTCCGGGCTTCCTTCCAGATGGAATTCAAGTGCTACTTTTTGCCTTAGGGACTCTACCGAGCTCTCCCTCCCCTCTTTCCCAGCTGCTAGTACTCCTCCCTCCCACTGAGGTACTCTGTCTGGTTTGCATGTGTTTTATAAACGCTTTTACAGCGTGTCCCAAAAGTCTTTGTGCAGTTTTAAGCTTTAATAGCTATTAAAGTTTAAGTTTTAATGGCCAAAAACTGCTGTAGGCTCTTGGGACAGCCTGCGCATTTATTTGCATCTTGTCTCCCCAAATAGAATGTTAGCATCTTAAGAGCAGAAATTGACTGCCTTGTTTGTTTGTAATTTTTTTAATTTTTAAGTTTTCAATAGTGTTTTTTTCCAAATGCTTGTAAAGATGGTTTTCAACATTCATTTTTGTAAGACTTTGTGTTCCAAATTTTTCTCCCTTCCCCCTCTAACTTTCTATCTCCCCAAGACAGCATTGGTTATAGTTTTATCCTTTGTACCTAGCATAGTTAGTTCCTAGTACATCATAGGTACTTAATAAATGTTTATTAATTGGCGGATCAAAATCTTTTAGGTCTTGGACTTCAGGGAATGAGCACCTGGGGGGAAGGGAGGAACAGAAGATACATCAGGAGAGAGGTCATTCCTGCCCATGCTTCCCCCATATCATCTTATTCTATTTTCATTTTACAGATAGAGAAACTGAGGCCCAGAGACAGGAAATAACTTTGATGATCAAAGAGCAAGTTAGTGACAGAATTGTAGAACTATATTCTTGTGACTCCTGGTCCAGGGCTCCTTCCGCCACAAAAGGTTGCCTTTCTGAGCTGGAAGAGACTTGGAAGGGTCAACAGATCCAACCTCCTGCCTTCAGCAGTAACAAAATAGAACAGAGAAAAAGTGTTGAGCAGCCTAGGGGGAACATGCCATATATGAATCACTTGTAGCCAGGAGGAAAAAAGACTAAAGGGAGACTCAATAGAGCTGAGGATTTTCAAACTTTTTTTTGTCCCTGACCCCTTTTGGCTTTCAGGAAAGCTTTCCATAATCCCTATTCAATAATGAAAGGGAATATTCTAGCACTTGCCGTGCATATAAACTTAAGAATAAAATAAAATAATTCATTTCAGTAGCAAAATATAATTATTTACTAATTATTTTCTGACACAACTAGTAAATGTCTAAAACTGGATTGGAATTCAGGTCTTTCTTACTTTAGGATTGACACTCTATCCACTGTGTCACCTGGCTGTCCCTGTCAACACTATCCCTAACTAGCCAGGTGACCTTGTACCATTCAATTTCCTCATTCTTCACTCCTCTCTTGTCCCTCTCCCTTGCTTCTCCCTTTTTCTCTATAGCCTGATCCCTTTCTTAGTAACCACCATCTCTCCATCAACTTCCCAAACTGAGAATTTCCTATTCTCTAAACAACTTATAGAGAAGGGCCCCTGCCTCCACCAAGTCTTCTTTAGCCAATTGAACACGTCCTGGAAGTCAAGAAGCCCATCCCATAGGTTCACTTATAAGCTTCCTGCTGCTACATACCCCAGGTGGGGCTCCGAGCCTCTTCTGGGCCGACCTCTGGGGTCCCGTCTCACTCCATCCACTCTTTAAAGTGCAGAGATGAAGAAGAAAGCTCCTCCACTGAGCAGCTCTGGGATGATATGAAGAAAGAAGATAACTGCAGGGAAGGGGATGGTCCCAGGGGCTACCCTTTCTGGGACCTGCCAAAGACAGATGAGAGGACTGTAATATCCAGGTGTGCCTCCTGTAAATCACACCTCGCCAACTCTGCCTCATTAACACATGGATCCATGCATCCCATAGGGCTAGCCCTAGCCCCTAGGCCCTGAGATACAGAAAAGAGCTGTTGGCAAAACTACAAGCAACCAGCGCTCAACCAGTTAACATCCATACACCCACCACTTCCTCTCTGTCTGTTTCTCTGTCCTTCTCTCTGTTTCTGTTTCTCTCTCTTCTCTCTGTCTCTGTTTTCTCTCTGTGTCTCTGCATCTTTCTCAGCCTTTCTCTTTCTTCTTCCTTCCCCTTTCTCTCATTTTCTTTGTGTGTATGGGTCTCTTTCTCTCCCTCCTCTCCTCCTTTGTATGTGTCTCTCTTCTGCCTCTTTGTCTCTCCTCTTCCCTCTTTCTTTCTCTCTCTGTCTCCCTTTCCACCTCTCTCTTTTTCTCTCCCTCCCTTCCTCCCTTTCCCACCTCCTCTCCTTCCTTTAGAAACAGTTCCACGAGAGGTTAAGAGAGGGTGGGGAGAGGACAGTCAAGGAAACCTGGTAGAACAGAAAGAATGCTGGGTCAGATTTTTGTTCTGGGATTTAGCATGGAGGTGACCAGCTCAGTCACTTCTTAATCACTCATTCTGTTCTCTGGACCTCAGCTTCCTCATGTGTAAAATGAAGGGCAATGCTCTTCAGTTCTTCTTCCAACCATCTGTGATGTGGAGATAAGTATAGAGATGTAGAAAGTCCTAGACTGAAACCTAGAAAAGAGCTACATCCCTCCTCTCCATTTTACAGATGAGAAAACTGAGGGCAAGAGAAGCCTAAAAGAACACAGAGAATAAATGAGAGAATCTAGATCTGAATTCAGGTTATCTATTATTGCATTTAACTATTATTAGGGCAGCTTGATGGCTCTGTGCACTGATAGAGCACTGGGCCTGGAGTCAGTTCAAATTCAGCCTCAGATATTAGCTATTTGATCCTGACAAACTATTTAATCCCATTGCATCAGTTTCCTCATTTACAAAATGAGCCTTAGACACTTATTACCTGTATTATCCTGGTAAGTCACTTAACCCCATTTGCCTCAGTTTCCTCATCTGTAAAATGAGCCTTAGACACTTATTACCTGTGTTATCCTGGCAAGTCACTTAAGCTCATCTGTAACATGGGCCTCAGACACTAGCTGCGTGATTCTGGGCAAATCACTTAACCCTGCTTACCTCAGTTTTCCCATCTGTAAAATGAGATGGAGACGGAAATGGCAAACCACACAGTATCTCTGCCAAGAAAACCCCAAATGGGGTCAGGATTGAAATAACTGAATAACAGCATTTAATTGTGAACTTGGCACTCTTTTCACTGTGTCACAGCTTAAGGTGGGCCCTGCAGGAGCTGACTAATGGAGGAAGTGAGTGGACAAAAGACAGAACCGGAGGGTCAGAGGAAATGTAACCCACACAGAATCCTCAAGAGCCCCAGCTGGAGGAGGAGGAGGCTTTTTTTTTTTTTAGTAGAAGGCAGTTTGGTATGATGGAAAGTGAAATGAGGATCCAAATATGAATCTAGGCTCTGCCACATACTTCCTGCGTGACCTGGGGCAAATGATTCCATTTCTCAGGGCCTGATTTTTCTTCTTTGTAAAATGCTTCCTCCTCCAGGTTTCCTTATTTTGCAAACTGAGAGTCATCTGTTCCTCTTCCCCCATCTCACCCTCTGTTGCCAGTTCTAGTCAATTCTTCATTCACCTAGATCTTCCATTTTTCTCTTGCACTCTCTGCCTCAGCTCCTGATTCCCCATTTTCTTCCCTTTTTCATACATCTTCCCACATAGTTGCCTAGACAATATGAATAAGACACAGATCCCAGAGTGTCAGCTACTTATTAAAATTTTTCCCATGACTCCGTATTGCTTTTAGGACCAAAAGACAATAAGGTTCTCCATAATATGGTCTCAACTCCTTTTCCAGTCTTCTTTCAAATTACTGCCTTTTACCCATTCTCCATTCCAGTCAACTGTCCTGGAGCTAGCCAATCAGTCTAAAACACTCCATCTCCCAACTTCATGGGGGCCTCCCATGCCCAGTAGGCACTCTTTCCTTACACATTTTGTACAAATTTTAGCTGCGTTCAAAATGCAACCTCATCAGGTAGCATTTCTTACACAAGGCCTTTCCTGGTCCCTCCCACCATGGTTGTCTTCTTCTTGAGATTAATTTGAAAACATTTTCTATTTACTTACTAGTGTGCCGGTGGTGTTCATGCAATAGAATGTAGTAAGTTTCTTGAGGGCAGAGGCTGTCTCATTTTTGTATTTCTGTCTCCAGCACTCAGAAGAATGCTTTGCACACAATAGACCTTTTATAAATTTTTGTTGAATTGAATTAAATTGGTTGAATTGATTTTGATTGTTTTCAGTCCTGTACTCTGTGACTCCCATTTGGGGATTTCTTGGAAAATATACTGAAGTGGTTTTGCCATTTCCTTCTCCAGTTCATGCGACAGATAAAGAAACTGAGGTAAATTGGGGTGAGTGACCTGTCCAGGGTCACACAACTAGTAAGTGTCTGAGGCAGATTTGAATTCAGGAAGATGAGTCTTCTTGACTCCAGGCCCACCTAGTTGGCCGGCCTAGACGATCCCAGCTTCATTTTACCATTCTGTGATAAGGCCCCCATTCAACACTGACATTTCCTGGCTGTATGACTATGGATGAGTCACATAGCTTTTGAGCTTCAGTTTTCTTCTATGTAAAACTAACTGAGGCAGCTAGGTGGATGGAGTGTCAGAGGTAGTTAGGAAGACCTGAGTTCAAATCCAGCCTCAGACATTTATTAGCTATCACCCTGGATAAGTCACTAGCTATGTCACTAATCATTAGCTATGTCACACTTAGAGAATTCTGTTTCACTTTCCTCATTTGTAAAATGGGCATAATAATAGCAATTATCTTCTGGGTTGTACTGAGGATAAAGAGAGATAATATTTGTGCTTTGCAAAGCTTTAAGCACTACCTAAATATTGAAAATTATTAAAAATCAATTTAAAAATAAACTCCAGTTTCTCCCTATTATCTCCAGGATCAAATATAAATAAAGGATTTTATATTAATATAAAGATTATGTAAAATATGTAAGTATATTTATAGATTAAATATTTTATTATTGTTATTTGGTCATGTCATTGCTTCTAACTCTTTGTGACTCTATTTTGGGGATTTCCTTGGCAAAGATACTGAAGTGTTTGCCATTTCCTTCTCCAGCTCATTTTTTAAAATGAGGAACTGAAGCAAACAGGATTGTGTGTGACTTGACCAATCAGTAAGTGTCTGAAGTCAGATTTGAACTCAGGAAGATGAATCCTCCTGATTTCCAAGCCACCTAGCTGCCCCACATTCAGTATTTATTTATATAAATGTATTTGCATAAAAAAAGTCTTTTATTTATATTTGATCATAGGTCTATATTGGAATTTTTTTTCTTTGTGAGGGAGAGTCACTCAGTCAATAAGCATATATTAAGTCCTAATTGTGTGCCAAGAAAGGCTGAAAATGTGGTTCCTGCCCTCAAGGAGCTCAGATGTAATGGCAGATTTGTTCAAACCTTCACTTTAGAAAAATCACTGTGACAGTTGTATGGAAGATGCATCAGAGTGGGAAGGGACTTGTGGCTATTAAGCTAGGCCACATGTCTGCCTGGATGTCCTACATCTACAGTCAGTCTGACTCTAAATACCAGCAGAGATTTGAGGCAGCCCTGAGGCATGTGCACTTAACTCCGGACTCCTGCTTCTCCCCTGTAACACTTTGTTCCTCAAGGCCCCCAGGCCCCCAGTCCTCCAGTACAAGTGACTGATTTAGACTGATAAACCAAATCAGTGCACAGAAATCACACACGATAGTTTCCCACCCATGCCCTGTCATCACTAAGTTTCGAGGCACTGAGCAAAGCCATTTGCTTTCCTTGCCCTCACTAAGTCGGTGACCTCCAGCAGCTCAGTCACTCCTAGCCTGCAGAGGCTTGAAGGTTAGATAACAGAAGTGAGAGGGAATAAATAATCAAGGATGACTCTGCGTTTTTTAATCTGGGAGAATGGAGGTGCCCGCAGCCTCGAGAAGCTGGGAAGGGGAGGAAGCATCAAAATGAGTTCCATTTTGGACACATCAAATGTGAGACCCTATGGGACATTTGTTCAGATGTCCAACAAGCAAAAGTTAGTGATGTGGGACTAGAGTTCAGGAAAGAATTGAAGGAAAGACATAGAAATCTCAGAGTTATATGTGTAGAATGATCATAGAAATTGTGAGAGCTGATGAGCTCACATTGAGAGTATATAGATGAGAAGAGGGGTTTTTTTTGAGGGACACCCAAGATTGGGGGAGAGCACATGGGTATGGAACTAGAAATTGACATTCCACTTTATTTTGTATTATTTTTGTTGTTGAGAATTTTTTTTAGTCACCTCCAACTTTTTGTGACCCCATTTACGATTTTCTTGGCAGAGATACTGGAGTGATTTGCCTTTCCTTCTCCAGCTCATTTTACAGAGGAAGAAACTGAGGCAGAGTTAAGTGATTGCTAAGGATCACCCAGCTAGTTAGCATCCAAGATCAAATTTGAACTCAGAAAGTTCAGTCTTCCTCATTTCAGGTCGGGTGTTCTATTCATATTACCAACTAGCTGCTTTGTTATTTTATTAAAGCTTAATCAATTAACTATGTATTAATGGCTGTGCATAAGTTACTTCCTCCTAAAAAGTGAACTTGAACTCCTGAACTTCTTAAGCCTGCAGCTGTGAGTTCTTCTCAGGAATTTGTGGGTAAATATTCTAATTTTTCTAAAGTTTCCAGCATATGAACTACAAGTGCCCTATTCTCCTTCAGAAATTACTATCCATGGGCATTCCAGATCTACCTGGTGATAAAGAGATATTATTTGTTATTAATGACTTTAATAGTGACTACTCAGAAGTGAGATATACCTTTGTAATGTCATTGTCTATTTTTTTCCTCTGTATGACTATAAAAAAAGTGCCCTGACTGTCAACTATATCTTTGGCTGCTGTGGGGCCTTGGATCCCTTTTGTTGGCCATTGTCAGCCTTGCTTATAAATTGAACAGGCTTAGAACTTCATTGCCTCAGTTTTACTTTAGTGCAGATTTTTTTTATCATGACAGGATTAGTATCTAGCAAAGAATTTTGAGAAAGGGCCATCAGAAAAGCAGAAAGAGAAAAGGAGAGACCTGTCACAAAAACTCAAGAAAGAAAGGAGAGCTAGGAGAAGAAAGTGATTAATAGTATGTACAGAAGTCAAGGAGGTTTAAAACTCAGAAAGATTTCATTTATCTATTAAAAGATGATTATATAGAATCCCATTGAATACCCAGAATACTATTTTATGTTTAAAGATTTGAGATAGCATCTATTAAAATCCTCATCAGTCCCAAACAATGCATTAATTTTTAACTAAAAAGGCTATATTAGTTCAATGCAAAAGACATTTAATTAAATGAACAAAAAGAAAAAAAATCCTTCAGGCAAAGTATGCTTTTCCATTGGTTACCATACCATCAGTGGTGAAATGGATATGTGTAGAGAATGTATGACCAGAAAATAGGCATAGAGATAAGCCTTTAGGGATAGACATATATGGCAAAAGCATATTGTGACCAGAACAGCTCACATCCCTACAGCTATATAGAATCTTCAATGCCCTTCATTGATGTAATCATATTTTTTTGGTATTTGTTGAGTTATCTTTGCAAGGTGAATTGTATCTCTGCTACGTATGATGTCTTTACTCTCTGCTAGGCATCTCTCTGGGTATTATGTAACTGTTCACTGCTACATTTAATGATCTTTAACCTCTTAAGGAGCTGTTTTGGCTCTTCCTGGTACCATATTTGTGTCATAGAAGGAATTTGGCAGGGCTCCTTCTTTACCTATTTCCCCAAATAGTTTACATAGTATTGGAATTAATTGTTCTTTAAATGTTTGGTAGAATTCATT
Source organism: Sminthopsis crassicaudata (assembly GCF_048593235.1). NCBI lineage: Eukaryota > Metazoa > Chordata > Mammalia > Dasyuromorphia > Dasyuridae > Sminthopsis > Sminthopsis crassicaudata. The sequence continues at coordinate 285,831,114 of NC_133620.1, forward strand.
TGTGAATCCATCTGGCCGAAGAGATTTTTTTCTTAGAGAGTTCATTAATGGCTTGTTCAATTCCTTTTTCTAAAATGGGACTATTTATTTCCTCTTTTGTTTATCTGGGCAATTTATATTTTTGTAAATATTTATTCAGTTAGATTATTGAATTTGCTGTCATTCATTTGGGCAAAATAGTTCCTAATTATTGCTTTAATTTCTTTTTCATTGAAGGTAAATTCACCTTTTCCATTTTTGATGCTGATGACTTGTTTTTTTTTTTTCATTTTTCTAACCAAATTAACCAAAGGTTTTTCTATTTTATTGATTTTTTTTCATAAAACCAATTCTTAGTTTTATTAATTAATTAATCTATTAAAATTAGTTTTAATTTTATTAATCTCTCTAAGTTTAAGAATTTCTAATTTGGTGTTTAATTGGGGGGGTTAATTTGTTCTTTTTTCTAGTTTTTTTAGTTGTATGCCCATTCCATTGATTTCCTACATTTTACTCATGTAGCTATTTAGAGATGTAAAATTTCCCCTAAGAACTGCTTTGGCTGCACCCTATAGGTTTTGGTATGTTGTCTCATTATTGTCATCCTCTTGGATGAAATTATGAATTGTCTCTGCTAAATATGGTGTCTTCACTCTCTGGTGGGGCAGAGAGTATTCATTGCTAAATCTGCTGATCTTTAATCTCTTAAGAAGTATCTGCTGCTCTCTGCTACCAACTGCTGAGATTTAGCAGCTAGCAAACCTCTTCCTGGTAATGGAGGGCCATTTCCAGTTAGATAGCCAATAAATGACTGCAAAATACTTCAGGCTAGGAAATGATACCAATTTGAGAACCAAGTAAACTATCTGATTTACAATTGGAGAGTTCTTTGTAATTCCTTCCAAATCCCTTAGTTTTGATTGCCTCCCCTGAAAGTATTTCAGGATTCCATTCAACAGAACCCTCTTATAAACTCCATGGCAGTATGGCAGGTAAAAGATGAAATGACTGAGGAAACAAAACTTCCAAACATTTCAACGTATTAAACAATGCATGTTAATTGTATAACAAAGTAGGATTAGACCTACTCATCTTAGTAGGCCTGGACCCTGAATAGAGAGGGGAAATAGTGTGTGTGTGTGTGTGTGTGTGTGTGTGTGTGTGTGTGTGTGTGTGTGTGTGTAATCAAATAAGAAACAATTAACCAAAATACAACATTAAGAAATCTAATTTCTATTTGCAAAAAAAGATTAGCGACTTTCCAAGCTGGAAGGGGGAGAGTAAATAGGTGCAATTCCCTGAAATCAGAAAAAGAGGTGTCCTACTCTCCTCAGATGATTGTGAACAATCAAAAGAACATGGAAAAAATGTTAATTGATCAATATGGGGCCAGATAAGACATAGGGGTTGCTTGAGATGTACAATTATGAGAAAACTCCTGCATCTACCTTTGGGAATGACTGGCTTTCTACTTAGCAAAACCTAGGTTAAGGGTCTCTAAGCAACAGAAAGAGGTGGTCCAGCTTCCCAGCTTCTCAGCTATACAAGGTTAGGTTCAAATAATGCAATAAGGTTTTCTCTCAATTACGACAATGAAATAAAGTTGTTTTTCCCCACAAGACAGAAATTGGACTAACCCCATAATTGAATAGAAAAGAAACTGACCTAGTTCCAGAATTAAGTCAATATGGTTCTTTCACCACCACTTACTGTTCCAATCCTCTCAATTCCCTCCTTAGATGGGGTGATAATACTACCTTCAGATCCTATTTTACCATTTGATTTCCAGTCAAAGTTGAGAGTGAGAACAAAAGGACTAGGTGAATATTAAAGATCCAATGGCTTCCACTTCTGTTTTTTATTCCTAATTTTATTATGCCAATCTGATCACAACAAAACCACTGAGTTTAACCACCAGTTGGTACCTTGGAGAGGGAAATTTCAATTCCAAAGCCAGAGGGAAAGAGGCTAAAAAATGATTGGGAGAGGAAGTGGAAATGGAGAGCCTATCAATCAGTCAATAAACATTTATTAAGCTCCTACTATGCAACACAAGAGCTGATGGGGAGAATGGCCACCTCTTTTGTTAGGAGAAAATATAGGATGATATTAAGGGATATGAAAATGTAAAATAGAGAAGATAAAGGAACATCATCTATATTTCCTACTTTTTTGAGATCAAGTAAATAAGCATTTATTAAATTTTTACTATGTGCCAGGCACTTTGTTAAGCAGGTGTTGCCCTGTCCTGAGAGGAAGTGGAGCAATGTGGGAAAGTCTGAGTTGGGAAAAAGCAGACAGGAGGAACAAGGTATATTGAGGATGGAGAATAACCAAGCTATGACCACTCATTGACTAAGACCGAGGGAGATATTTTCTTCATTTTTATTGTCTTTCTTTTCTAATGAGGAGAGAAGGTTTGGAACATTTTCTAGGAAAAAGGCAATGGAAAATCAATTAGGAAAGGATAAAAAGTCTCCCAACTCCCACACCAGTGTTCTAGTCAGTAAGCAGCACTGTCTGTCTCTGTTTTATACCCTCACAGTTCCATACCCTGAGGCTAGGACTTGTGTTCAACATGTCATACAGACTTAATAAGCACTGATTGACTGTCTGTTGGCCGGGACAAATAACCACTTCAGAGGGCATGCAGAGGACACTGGGACAGAGAATGTCTCCTAAATGGAAGCTTTCCACTAAAGCTGGATGTTGTGGTTGGAGAACAGGAAGAAGGAATTGTGTCATAGGCTGCCATGCGTGTTTGGCTCTAGATTTGGAAAAAAATTGGAGTGGGAGGGGTCCTTCTCACCAATTAGAATGAGCACCAAGTCAGAAGTACACAATATTTTCAAGGAAATGCTGTTTGATTATTTTTAAGTGCATAATAATTAGACTAACCCTGTGTTGCCAAGTAGAGATCCTTAGGGAACTTGCTTTAATGAACAGGTAACAAGCTATAATTAACTAGCTCAAGGAGGAGAGGGACCTGTCTTTATCTAAATGTCCCAGCTTAGGAAGGTGTTCTTCAGGGGAGGTGCTTGATGTTCGTGGAATAAATTAGCCCAGCCGGGTTAATGATTATCCACATTTCAGATCAGACTGGGTCTGAAAATGGTTTGATCCCTTAAGTGGCTTAAAACCGCTTAGGCTTTCAATTTCTTTTATGATATTAATTTGCGAAGGCAAATTTCCTTCAAATGTAAAACTTTAATCCAGTCTCAGTCTTGATTATTAGAGTTAGAAACTAAACCTGGAATTTCATTGATATAAGAAACTCCCATGTGAGGAAATTCCTCCAACCTATGCAGGTTGGCACCTTCTCTACAATTAATGGTTTTAGAGATTTTCTAGAATGCTAACACAGCCAGTATGTATCAGAATTAAGACAGGAACCTCTCTTTACATTATTTTGTCCTATTTGGGGTTTTCTTGGCAGAGATACTGAAATGGTTTCCCATTTCCTTCTCCAGTTCATTTTACAGATAAGGAAACTGAAGCAAAAGTTTGTAAAGTTACTTGCCCAAGATCACACAGCTCTTAATTCTGAGGCTTTATTTGAACTCAGAAAGATGAGTCTTTTATTCTATTATTACAGCTTATGAATTCCCAAGAGTCCAATTCAGTAAGATATAGATATTTTTTATTATGAACTTAACAAACATTAGTAAACATAACATAAAAAGACTAGAAAAAGAGGATTATATATGAAACTGTGAAGTTGTTCCATATAATTCTTATAAAATTTGCATTTAAATTTAACACAGAAGTATGTACATTGCCCTGGTATGTGTGTCCCCATCCAAATGTTCTTCTGCTTTCTGTGATTTTTTAAAAAATGCTTCATAATTGCTCTTTTCTTTGAACTCAAGATTCATGAATTTTCCTGGTTTTCCTTGCTGTTGTTGGTTGTCAAAATTGTCAAAAGGAAGGAGGAGAAAATGAAGGGATTGAGTCCAACACCACCTTCCACATCACTGGCCCTTCAAGATTGCCAGGCCCACACAGCTCAGGAGCAGCAACCAGCCTTCTTTGCCTCCTTCTTCTCCAGCTTCACCACACTGTGTTTCAATTTGGTGTCCTGTTCTTGCATTGCCCTGTGAGGTGACCCAAGTAGCATGAGTGAGAAAGTGAGGGAGGCCTTTGGGTCTGCAGGCCTTGAGTTTAGGATCCTAAATTCCTGGAAGATCAGCTGGGCCAACCCCCTACTTAAAACTTGATTCCCTCTGAAACATCCTTTCACAAGTAACCATCCCCACCAGAGCTGCTCTGTTTCACACATGTGACCATGTGATACTATCTATCATACTTATTCATATTTGATGCCCATGAAGGCAGAGACTCTCTTAACTATTTCCTATGTTGTTGTTGTTCAATCACTTCAATCTTGTCTGACTTTTCCTGACCCCATTTGGGCTTTTCTTAGCAGAGATAATGGAATGATTTGCCATTTCCTTCTCCAACTCATTTTACAAATGAGGAAACTAAGGCAAACAGAGTGAACTGACTTCTCCAAAGTCACACAGCTAATAAGTGTCCAAGGCCAGATGTGAATTCAGATCCTCCTGACTCCAGGCCCACTGTGACACCTCACGGCTCCAACTATTCCCTATATTATAAAGTATAAATGCCTTGGAGGACAGAGTAGATGAGCCCCAAAAAACACTGACTTTAGAGTCAGAGGACCATAATGCAAATCTATATCCCTTATTCCCTGTGAGACTTTCAGCAAGTAGGGGGTGGTAGCTGGAAGCTATAGTGGATAGAGCAACAGCCCTGAAGTCAGGAGAACCTGAGTTCAAATCCAGTCTCAGACATTTAATATTTCTTAGCTGTGTGACCCTGAGCAATTCATTTAACCCTAATTGCCTTGCCAAATAAAGTAAATAAAATAAAATTAGTTGTACCAGATGATCTCTAAGGTCTGGACACTTAAAGGCTTCTACAACTGGGCATTATTCTACTTTCTAGGGTAATTATTTGCCTTTATAGACTTTCCAATACAGGCAATTCTGTCTCTTGCTCATCCATTTCACTCCATCTCCTACCTAGGAGTTGTCCTTCATGTCTGGTCTCTTACTCCTTACTCCCACTTCTTAGATTTCCTGATTCTTTTCAGAATTCCATCCAAGCACTACCTTCTACATAGAGCATTTCCCAATACTCCCAGACATTAGTGGTCCTCGTTCATCCTATGGAATAATTTGTATTTATTTTTCATATAATTATTTACATGCATGTTCTCTCTCCCCATGGTATGTACGCTCCTTGAAGACAGAGACTATTTCACTTTTGTTTCTAAACAGCGACATGCACAGAATTAGTGCTTAATAAATGCTTGTTGATTGATTATCTAAACTTTATAACTTCCCCAGGACCTGACATTGTGCCCTGCATATAGTAAGCATTGACTAGAATTCAACATTATTGAATGAATGAATCTTTGAAGTTGTTGACCTGATGATGGAGCCCATTCCACTTTGGAACAACTCAAATTATTAATGAATTCTTCCTTTCATTGAACCAAAATTTCACTCTCCGCAACTTCTATCTGTGCTTTCTTCCTCTATTCATTGGGGTCACACAGAAGAGCTCCTACCCACAGATGTGCTGAAGCCTAATTAAAACTGAGCAGTAAATCTTCAGTGTGAGGATTTATACCTCATAAATTAGTAAATCTTACAAATCGGGGATCAATTGATTGTCTTGTTTATTGTCTAGAGTTAAGAAAGTGATGGGAAAATATTAATGAAGCAGAATAAGCTTAAAAGTACATCATATATACATTTTTCCTCCCAGAGCTGCTTGTTAAACATTTACCATCATCCCCCCACTTTGACCTCTTCGAATAAATGATCACTCATCCTTCTCTGCAACTTTCTCTTTTCTAACTAAATATTTCTGGTTTCTTACATCTATTCTTAAATAGTATGGTCTCCATTTCCTGCCTTTTTCTGGCATAGAAATGCCCCATGTCAGTGTAGCTAGGTGCCTCCCTTGGTCAGATCCCAGTACTTCCTCACCTGTGATATCAGAATTGGAATATCAACAAGATAGTTCAAAACCACCCCCACAGCCTTCAGTAGCCTTGGCTAAACTGCTTGGGTGTAGGATACAAATACTCCCCATATCTATTGGGAAAAGAGGCAGAGAGCTGGTGAAACTTATTGGGCCAAGATCAAGTGAGGTCTCTCTGAAGGATCCTTGTCATTTTTACTTTTTTTTTTTTTTGATCTAAAGAGCCATTACATCCAAATCTTGATAATCCTCCCTAGCAACTGAAATCTTGTATTATTGTTGGCTTTAAATTTGCCCCTTCCCTGTAATCTTGTCCCTATTTCAGCATCTCATTTTAGATCCTTCAGTCCTTCATTTGGGCAAATTAAAATAACTTTAATAAAGACCTGTAGCTTTATATGTAACTGCCCTGTCTTATTCTGTGAAAATCATTTTAGTTCCTAAATTGCTGCTATACTCTTGTCTATACAATCTTCTTCACTCTCCTCCAAATGTATTCCTAGTTGTCTCTTAAAATGAGAGCTGATCTCTTTTGGGGAAGTGAGATGGCAAAACTTTCTCTGGGTTTTTCAGCAGCTTAATTAGGGCAGGATAGATTGAGCAGCTACCAAAACTCAGGGAGACCTGAGTTCAAATATCACTTCAGCTACTCACTAACTGTGTAACACTCAACAAACTTCTCTGAACCTTCCTTTTTTCATCTGGAAAATGAGACAAAAGTGGGGTGGAGTGGGGAAGGTGGACTCAATGACCTGTAAGGTCCCTTTCAGCTCTTAAATCTAAAATCCTATGAATAGGATGATCTGTATGACACCAGATAGATCACTTCTCTCCTCTGAACCTCAGTATCTCCATTTCTTCATCTATAAAATGAGGACTTGTTATAGTATGTTATATAAAACAATTAAAACTGAATTTATAATTTTTAAAGGAATGAGGAGAAATAGTTCATGGAAGAGCAGATGGTAATCAGAGATAGTGAGATAAAATAAGAAATGAAAGAAAAAGTAAAGTGGTGATTTAGTAGAATGTGAGAAAGAAAACTGATAGAGAAGTGCCCCAGGGATCTGTCCTTGGTACTGTACAGTTCAACATTTTCCCACTAGCTTGGAGGAAGGGTTACAGAGCATATTTATCAGCTGTGTAGATGACATTGAGCTGGGAGGGATAGTTATCACACCAGATGACAGATGTAAGATTTGAAAAGGTCTTGGCAGGCTAAAGTGATAGCCTGAATCTAAGGAGATGACATTTAAGAATGGTGGATTTTACAGGGAAAAAAATCAGAAGTATAAAATAGATTTTATGAAAAAGACTCAGGAGTTTTAATGAACTGCAGGCTCAAGAAGAGTAAGTATTGTAACAAAGCAGTCCAAGAAAGCCAATATTAAAAGCTGGATAGGGTCCAGAAAGGAGATATGATACTTCCTATCTCCTCCAACTTAATCGTAGCCTGCTTGGGGGAAAGGAAGAATGAAAGGGGAAAAAGAATAAAGTAAAAAGCGCACAGCAGAGAACAAAAGAATAAACTACAAGGAAGCAGAGATGGATATTCCTAAATATAATCTCTTCTATTATTATATATATGCTTTCTTGAAATGGAAATTTATTGTTACATATTTTGAATCCTCCCTGATGTTCTGCTGGATATATGACAATCTTTTGTTTTGTTCTTATTTTCCTTTTATTTCTTTTTCTATTTTTTTCTTATTTTGAAAAGATATGATTCTATGATCCTATGATTTTTTAAAACTGGAGATATTTAACATGGAGAAGAAAAAGAGGAACAAGATACCTGTTTTCAAGTAATCAAAGAGTTTTATTATGGGGGGAAGAAGTGTCAAGATTGTCCCTGAACTAGGAGCAATGGGTAGAAATTACAAGAAGGAAGATTTCAGCTTCATGTTAACAATTTGTTCAGTCATTTCAATTGTGTCCAATTCTTTGTGAGCCCACTTGAAGTTTTCTTGTCAAAGATACTGGAGTGGTTTGCCATTTCCTTCTCTAACTCATTTTACAGATGAGGAAACGGAGGCAAATTGAGTGAAATGACTTACCCAGGATCACACTTCTAGTATGTGTCTGAGGTCAGATTTGAATTCAGTTCTTCCTGACTCCAAGGTCAACAACCTTACCCACTGCACCATTTAACTATTCATTATCTCTGTTGAGTCTCAAAATAGCCTTGTGAAGAGTAAGGGAAGGGAAGAAGCATTTATGCATCGAATATCATATGCCTGATACTGTGCTAAGCACTTAAAAATACTTTCTCATTTGGTCCCCAGAACAACTCTAAGAGGTAGGTGCTATTATTATCTCCATTATATTATCTTCAAGTGAATTGTTCATAGTCACACAGCTGGTATGGCAGAATTTTAACAGGTCCTCCTGACTCCAGGTCTAGAGCTCTATCCACCATTGTACCATAGGCTATAGTTAGCATTCCAGTTTTTTCAAAAGATGAGAAAGCTAAAACATTCAGAAATTAAATTATTTCAGCTGTCAAATATTTAGTAAGCACCTACTACATGCCAGACACTTGGGATACAGAGATGCCTCTTGTCTTCAAGAAGCTTGCATTCTACTAAATCCACTTATTGTGTATGTACAATGGAATATGTATGTGTAAACATACACATAAATGGAGATTTGGGAGAGCAACAAGTACTAACTAGAGGAATAAGGAAAGGATTCTGAAAGGACGTGGGCTTTGAACTGAAGGGAGATGTGGATTTCATGAAGCAGAGGGGAAGAAAGAGAGTATTCTAGGTATGAGCACCCAAGTGAAGGTGAAAAATAGCAGATGGAATGTCATGTAGGAAGAACAGCAAGTAAGAAAACCAAGCTGGAAAAGAGAGTGAAGGTGGAGAAACCATGTTTAATCAAATAAGGAAAGATAGACCAGAGACAGCTTGTGAGGAGTTTTAATGCCCCAAAAGAAAGGTTTGTATTTTTATCCTAGAGGTAATAGGGAGCATAAAAACTCAAGCAGGAAAGTGGAGCAATGGATAGTGTGCTGGACCTGAGAATCAGGAAGATCTGAGCTCAAATCCTACCTCAGATACTTTGCTAGATTGTGATCCTGAATCTTCCACTTAACCTTCCACTTAACCATGCCTCAGTTTCTTCAACTGTAAAATGAGGAATATGGCCTCTAAGGTCTCTTGTAGTCCTAAATCTATGACTCTATATTTAGATCTGTACTTTAGGAATATCGGTTTGTCAGAAGCTACTGAACATCATAAAAATTTGCACCTAAAATTTTATTTTCATTAAAATGGGATTATGTTTCACAACTTGAATTTTATAGAAATGTTTTGCCTAACTTCACATGGGGTTTCTTAATTGTGGGTGGGAATAAGAACTAGAGAATAAAAATAAGAACAAGAATCTAAAACTCAAAAATTTTAAAAACAGTGTAAAATTGTTTTGAATGTAACTGGGGGAAAATAATAAATTAAATAAATCCGATACGGGGAAAAAAGAATTTGCACCTAAGCCTTCCTGATTCCAACTACCACACTGTTGCCCTTTGTCCTAGAGTCTCTTTTTATTTTATTTTTTTAATTACAGAGCCTCACCTAGGTCTTTGCCCCAAATTTTCCTGCCCTGCCCCTATGTCCTTCTTGCTTGGAAGATTAGGCTAAATACTATTTGTTCTCAAAGGTATTACATTCTTCTGGAGGATACAAAAAAATTAGGACTCTAAAACATTCTATAAATATAAAGTGCTCTCTTAATAGCATTATAAATCCTCCCCTTTAAATTGCCTCCAATTTACCAGAGCCCCAAAACCTACCCTGTATAGAAGTGTTTAAACATACACACATACACACACACACACACACACACACACACACACACACACAGAATATTAATAAGGATTGGATCCTGAGATGTGGAAATTTGGGGACAGGTTATACTCACCTGGCTAAGGTCACGATGGGCTCTAAGATGTTATGCCCTAAGACAGCACTGCATTCCCCAAAGATGACCCCAATTTCCTGCAAGGTCAAACAGAAACACAGGATAACCACGGTCTTGAGCACAAAGGCAGACAATATCTGTTCTCAAGTGGTCAGCCTGAGAACAATTTTTAGAATGGGGGACTAGCTCTACAAGTAAGAAGAGGGGGAGGGGGAGGCTGTTACTGTCATGTGACTTAGGCGTGAAACATTTCTCCTTTTTTATGTCATGGTACCTGAAATCCCATCATTAGAGCTAGCTCTTTGAGTTGAGTCACTGACTCCAAAAGATTCCTATTAAATGCACATGCTACCTGGGAGAAGTAATAATACCACAGTAAAGATTTGTTGCTTATCACCCAGAAAAGGGTTTATGGTATGGAATAAGAACAGGGAGAAATTTGGATCTAGGATAGGGGTTATGAGGCAAAGTTTGAAGCATATGAACAAAGGAAGATCTGAAGGGAGATAAAATTATTATTGCACAGAACTCACTACATAAATATAAGATATCATAGGAATCTCAATATGGGTTTGATTTAATTTGGTTCTGGACTTTGATACTATTTGCACCATTTTTAAAAGATTTTCTATACTACTCTCCATTCAAATAATTTTCTTCTTTAAAAAATAATTTATTTTTAATAATGCTCATTATCTATTTTCTTTAATTCTCACTTTATATTTTTGCATGTTTTTATTTTCTTCAACAAGAAGTTGTAGTTTTCTTAGCTTTTCCAGATGGTTTCACTTTTTTTACTAGGTTGCTTCCTATTACTAGAATCAAATATAATCTCTTCTGTTTGGCATTAAAAGCCCTTCCCAAACGGGCTCCAGCCTATTTTCTCAAGCTTATGATATGTTGCTTCCCTTCACACATTCCCTGATCAGATCAAACTGGATTTCTTGAAGTTCCTCACAAATAATAGTCTTATCTCTTACTTGGGCATGAGTTGTCTGTGCCTGGAATGCACTCCCCTCTCTACTTTCTCCTTTCCCCTCTGCTCTTTAGAATCTACTTTGCTCCAAAGTTCAATTCAGATGCTGCCTCCTACATGAGAACGTTCCTGACTCTCTCCACAACTCACCCTCAGTCATGTCCTTTCTCAAACTGTTTTGTATTTACTTGATATATTTTTACTTGATATATATTTTTTAATTTATATATTCATATATACACATTGTCATGTTAAAATGTAAACTCCCTGAATGTGGGGACTATTTTATTTTTGTCTTTATCCCTAGACAACTGCCATAGTGCCTGACACAGGTACTTGATATAACACATATAAGGTTATATTGACTGGTTTTTGATTGACTGAAATATTTTGCTGATTGAGCAGCTAGATAGAAAAATGAATAGATCAACAAGCCTAGAGTTATGAAGTCCTGAGATCAAATACAGCCTCAGACTAGCTGTGTGACCTAAGCAGGTCATTTTACCCTATTTTCCTCAGTTTGGGGTCACAAAGATTCAAATGCTGCCTAAAAACCCTCAAAACAAAATTGATTAGAACAATGAATGATTGGATTATCTATGTCAGCTTTCTTTTTCCACCTCTGGTATTTCTAATATATTAGCTAATTCAGTTGGTCTATAGTCTTTTTTGGGGGGGAGGGGGTGGCTGAGGCAAATGGAGTTGAGTGACTTGCCCTGGGTCGCACAGCTAGGAAGTGTTAAGTGTCTGAGACCAGATTTGAACTCAGGTCCTTCTGACTTCGGGACAGTTCTTTATCCTCTGCACCATCTAGCTGCCCCAAGTCTTTTTTTTTTTTAATAAGATAAAATTGTCTTCAGTTTTGTTCCTTTTAAATTTTATTGGTTTTCATTTTCTCCCATTTGCTTTTTTAACCATTTTTCTTCTCTTTGGTGTTTTCTATGTGATATTTGAGGAGCCAGACTAAGCAAACCGGTGTCTGGGATGGGGCAGCATCCTGTTTTCTTCTTCTTCCTTTAATACAGGACCTTATAAAATCTTGAAAGGTCAGGAGTCCATATCAGAAGCCAATATCCCATTACTAATCATTATCTCTCATGCTTAGAAAGCTATCTCTCCTCAATTCTACTACTGATTTCCCTGGCTTCCTTTAAATCTCTAAATCCCATCTTCTCCTGCAAGCCTTTCTCAACATCTCTTAATTCTAGTATTTTCCCTCTGTTCATTATTTCCCATTTATCCTACTTATAGCTTGTTTTGAACTTATTTGTCAGTTTATTGTCCACTCAGAATTTGTACCTGATCTGTGACAAAGCATTCTGAACTCATATGGTTCTGGGCAGACACAGTGAACCTTGATGTAGTGATGTTATTCTGGTCCTCTTTGAGAATGAAGGGCAACAACCAACCAACAGACCATTGGCATATTATTCCTATTTGTATTAAAATATGAGTAAGGACTGTCTTTTACCTATTTTTGTATCACCAGCATTTAACAGAGTGGCTGGTACATAATATGCACTTAATAATTTTTTTAATCGATTGATATGGATAAAAAAAAAAAATCTGAAAACCAGAGTACAGTAATTTACTAAAGGCTACATAGAGAGTTGATTAAAAACAACACAACCCAAATCTTAAGATTTTAAAACTATTATACTTTTATGATACCATACTTTCTCCTTTTCCTATCCTTGGTGCAGCTCTAACTGCCTGGTCCCTGTAATGTGGCTTCTGTTAAGATTGCTTTTAGATTGTCCTAATTAAGGGGCAGCTCTGCCTCTATCTCACAGGTACAGGCATGTATGAGAGGTCCATCAGGACACTTACCTTGGCCAGGAGCTGTCCAACCTCTGTGGACACCAACCTCTCCTTCACACAGTCTATCTTGTTTCCAAGGAGGAGGATGACAACATCATCAGGTCCGCTTTCCTGCAGTAGAGCACATATACTTTTGTAGAAAAGGAACACAATTTCCTTTCCATCCCAAGAATTTCAAAAGACTCTCTCTTCAAGGCTCATTAAATTAATTCAAAGGGTAGAGTTGAGAAAGAAAAGGGACAAGTCCTGAAGGGCTAAAGGTTAGACAGAAATAGAGTAAAATGTGAGCCATTAAAGGTTGGGTCTGTTCTACTTACCTAACCTGAGCTTCCACTCTTACCTGTGTGCTACCTTTTGCTTCAATCAGGGCTGTTATTTAATTCTCTTTTCCAAATACACTAAGTTCTATCTACCTTTATTATCTTTACCAGCGTCTTGTTTATTTAGAGTTTTTGATTACCTTCAAGGCTCTCCTTGTCTAAGAACTTAATCTTTATGGCAGGTATAGGTAGAAAACATAGTGGATAGGAAACAGGTGGAAGTAAAGTGGGTGTCCCTCCATTGGGCAATGGTTGAACAACTTGTGGCATATGGATGCATTGGAAGGGTATTTCCCTATGAGATGAATGTGACGAGTTCAGAGAAATTTGGTCAGACTTGTTTGAATTGACACAGAATGAAGTAGAAACAGGGGAACAACTTATACAATGACCACCGTTATATGAAGGAAACATCATTGAAACATTTTAGGACTCGGACCCACAATGACCAAGCAGGACTTCCGAATGGACTTGGGTTCAGAATAAGACTGAATTTTCAGTCATGGCCAATGTGTTGATTTGTTTTGCTTGACCCTATTCATTTGTTACAAGGGAGGGTTTCTAAGGGGATGAAGTGGTTTTATTACTACCTTGTTAAATTTAATATGTACCTTAAGAAAAACAAATTATATGTAGCAGCAGCTTATAGTTTCATACACAATTCTCTTCTTTGTTCTTTGTATACAGGATGCCTATGTTTATTGATATTTGCTAAATTCATCATTTAAAAAAATAAACACTTTTTAAAAGTGTTAAAAAAACTATCTATACTAACTACCTCCATTTTCTTTCTTCCTGATTACTTCTTAGCCCATTATAATCTAGCTCCTTTTGAGGTTACCAAAAATCTTTTTTTTAAATCAATAGTATTTTATTTTTCCAAATACAAGTAAAGATAATTTTCAACATTCATTTTTGTAAGACTCTGTGTTCCAAATTTTTTTCTGCCTTCTTCCTTTATCTCTCCCATCTACAAAATAGCAAGCAATCTGATCACGCGATGGGATTTAGTCATTAAAAGGTCTTTAGTAGAACCTGTGCAGCCCTACTAAAGACCTTTTAATGACTAAAACCAATCGCCTTTATTCAATTCATGTCTTTCTTGACCTCTATTGACCATGTAGCTGCCTCCTTCATAGATTTTCCTCTCTCAGTTTCATTACCCCACTCTCTTCTGATTCTCTTTCTCCCTTTCTGTCCACTCCTCCATTTTCTTTTCTGGGTCATAATCCAGGTCTAACCCTCTTAAAATGTGGATGTCCCCCACACTTCTGTTCTTGACCTCTTCTCCTCATTCTCCATATATTCTTTCTCTTGGTGATCATTTAGTTTCCATGAGTTTAATTAATATCTCAAGGAGATGATTCCTAGCTCTTATTTCTCTCCTGTCCTGCCTATATCACAAACTATTGGACAATTTCACTTTGTGATTCATAAACATCTCAAACTCAACATTCCAAAACTTCTCCCCAAACTCACCATCACTTTTCTGCTTCTCTTGAGAACAGCATCATACTTTCAGTCAACAAAATTCACAAGTTGTGAACTCAAAATCTCTTCCCTGTCCTTAATTTTCCTCCCCAATAAATATCCAATCAAGTCTCCACAACGCCTCTCCCATCTATCTCCTTCTCTCAGAGCACCATGCTAGGGCTTCCTTAGTCTATTATAACAGCTCCCAGTTGAAATTAAAGCTTCTAGGCTCTCCATTGCCAGACATTTTACCTTGTCCTCCCTCCTCTTATGCCCTCTACACTCAGAACTATTTATATACATATTAAGTAGCCAGTAAATGCAGAGATATTGTGATAGATAGCAGGAATACCAGTCCTTGCCCTCTGGATGCTTCATTCTACTGGGAGAATATAACATAAACATACACGAACACATATGTATATCTATGTGAGTACACAAGATCGTATGAGTGGAGAAAGTGCACTAAGAACCAGAGGAAAAGCTTCCTGTAGGAGGTGGACTTGAAGTTGTTGTACAACTATTTCATACGTAACTTTTTCATAGCTAAACAACTGAATTATTTATAATTACCTGAACCAGGCATTCCCTCTCCCAAACCTACACCTGGATTATACTCCTTTTTGTTTCCACCTCTTTAAGGGTCTTTGATCTGAGAGAGATAGCCAAATGACCAAAATGACTTTTAATAATAACCTGCTAATAAAGTGATTAAATTACTCAGAAAAAAATCCCTAGTTCAAATTAGC